>NC_134354.1:296611681-296911681 GCF_048569485.1 Anomaloglossus baeobatrachus
TCCAAATGGACAAGGGGCCGAAGCGAACTGCCAAACTGGTTACAAAGTGGCTTAAGGATAACAAAGTCAATGTTTTGGAGTGGCCATCACAAAACCCTGATCTCAATCCCTTTGAAAATTTATGGACAAAGCTGAAAAGACTACCTAAAAACATGGCTCAGTTACACCAGTTCTGTCAGGAGGAATGGGCCCAAATTTCTACTAACTATTGTGAGATGCTTGTGGAAGGATATCCAAAACTTTGGACCCAATCCATACAGTTTAAGGGCAATGGTATCAAATACTAATGAATGTAAACTTTTAACTTTGCCAAAAGTAATAAAAATACCTTAAAACATTCTTTTTTTCACATTATTTTGGAATTTAGCACATATCAATAATGTTGGTAATCCTAATTGACCTAAAACAGGAAAGGTTTATTTTTATTTCATGTCAGATAGTGAGAAAAACATGCAGATGTGTCTTTTTAGGTGGAGGATGTAAACTTCTGGTTTCAACTGTAGCCCTTTCAAAGACAAGTCCAGCAATAATTTACTGGCCAGTCAGTTCCTCTGTTTGGGTATGATTCCACTTGCGTATGAGTCGTGCGAGTCTTGCATTTGTAACACCTGGCACTGCTGCACAATCTCCTGACAGGAGCGGGTCGGCCGCATGTATTTCCAAGCAGCAGAGGCGTTACTGTCAGGGGACTGTGCGTCATGCTGGGTGATACCGATGCGAGACTTGCACAACTCATACGCAAGTGGAATCATACCCTACAGAGAAATCAGTGTGTGATGATATGCAAAAGAGATTAATGAGCTATGGTACATCTAAAGTTTGTTACTTCATCTCTATTCCCCACCCAGCACCGCCTCCTCCTACCGCTTGTCTCACAGACTCTATGCTGTGTGACTTTAGGCAAAGGAGGTGTCAGTCAAGCAGTAACAGAGCTGCAGTGACAAAGGCTTCAGATCTACAGCCTCATTTGCATATCAATTCAAACGCGGATTTCTCAGTAATGGATTGACTGTAGAAATTGGAGATGAAGGGTTAAAAGCTGCGCTGCTGTCCACGAGGAAAATACTGTTACTTGAAAGAGTGATTTTATTCGTGATTCAGAGTTGAAAACTCCATCAGGATGATCACCCATGGGAGTGTATCATCAGAAAATGACGTAGTGTGTGTCTCATATTCATATTCTAGGAGCGCACTGCTCCCCAGCCACTCGACTTCCTGCTAGCTGGAAATAGTGTCCTGGTTGATTGACAGTTTAGACTAGTGGCATAATTGCGCTGCTGGCCTGAACTGTGGGTGTTCAATGTGACAAGCTTAGGCAGCTTTGCCTCCGCGGTAGTGGTGGAGTGTATGGTACTGAAGCAGGTAGAATCCAACCAGTTTCAAAGCAGTGCTTACAAGATCTGTAGCAAAGAGCTTGCATGTGCTGTACTGTGCTTAGGAGACGGACCACCTCTGACAGACTACAGTGGTAGCCAATAAATCAAGTTAATAGGTTAAATGTATTAAAAAAACATATTTTGTAATTAATTTTTAATTGAATAAAAAAAACAAACAAAAAAAAACAAACCTAAAATCTTGCACTTTGACTCTGGCCACTGAGGCTTATAATAGGCTACAGTTCATACTCCAGACAAATCACTTTTCAGCAGAGATCTCATCATTATCACTGGCAGGATGACATTGAAAGCTAGCACCTATAAATACATAACATAGGACCAGATATTTGACAGTGGTCTCCTTGCGCAATGACTTCTGCACAGATTACAGAGGATGCCTGGACCACTCTACCATAGAAGTTAATGAACATCTACAACTACTTTTTCCTATGGTCCATGTAGTTGCTGTGAAATTTTTAAAGGCAGATTCATAAAGTTTACTCCAGAAATCTGGGGTAATAGATTCAAAAAGTTGCAAACTCTTTTGCACAACTAGGCATTCTGCTAAAATGTAGTGAGTTTTGCCATGCCAGTTTAAGTCCACTCTGCTGAAATGGGCAGAACTGGAGGAGAGCCAGTACGGACAGGACCACAGCTACACCCACCCAATCCATCAAATGTGTCTCACTGCAGCAGCATTTATGGTGTGGAAAACGTAGTGTACGCCACTAATAAGAGGTGCCAAATTCATTAAATGGCGTGCATCTCTTGATGAATTTGGCACTGTATAGTGAAGGAAGACTGATGTAGCTTCAGCTATATGTCAATTTTGATGAATATTTCCCAAATTGTCTCTCAACAATATTGACTAAGCTCAAGCAAGATGGCCATCTCCATAAGACACTAAGAGAATACCATAAAAAACCTCAAACAGAAAAGAAACCCAATCAGAAAGAAAGAATACAGTGCCTTGCGAAAGAATTCGGAATTTTTCAACCTTTTCCCACATTTCAGGCTTCAAACCTAAAGATAAAAATTTCAATGTTATGGTGAAGAATTAACAACAAGTGGGACACAAGTGTGAAGGTGAACGAAATTTATTATTTTTAAAAAATAACTGAAAATTGGGGCGTGCAATATTATTCGTTTTCTTTAAGTTAATACTTTGTAGCGCCACCTTTTGCTGCAATTACAGCTGCGTGCCGCTTGGGTTATGTCTCTATCAGTTTTGCACATCGAGAGACTGAAATTTTTGCCCATTCTTTTGCAACCAGCTGAAGCTGAGTGAGGTTGGATGGAGAGCGTTTGTGAACAGCAGTTTTTATCTCTTTCCACAGATTCTTGATTGCAATCAGGTCTGGACTTTGACTTGGCCATTCTAACACCTGGATACGTATATTAGTGAAACATTCCATTGTAGATTTTGCTTTATGTTTGGAATCATTGTCTTGTTGAAAGACAAATTTCCGTCCCAGTCTTAGGTCTTTTGCAGACTCCAACAGGTTTTCCTTCAAGAATGGTCCTGCATTTGGCTCCATCCATCTTCCCATCAATTTTTACCATCTTCCCTGTCCCTGCTGAAGAAAAGCAAGAACAAATCATGATGCTGCCATCACCATGTTTGACAGTGGGGATGGTGTGTTCAGGGTGATGAGCTGTGTTGCTTTTCCACCAAACATATCGTTTCGCATTGTGCCCAAATAGTTTGATTTTGGTTACATATGACCAGAGCACCTTCTTCCATATGTTTGGCGTGTCTCCCAGGTGGCTTGTGGCAAACTTTAAACGACACTTTTTATGGATATCTTTGAGAAATGGCTTTCTACTTGCCACTCTTCCATAAAGGCCAGATTTGTGCAGTGTACGACTGATAGTTGTCCTATGGACAGACACTCCCACCTCAGCTGTAGATCTCTACAGTTCATCCAGAGTGATCATGGGCCTCATGGTTGCATCTCTGATCAGTCTTCTCCTTGTTTGAGATGAATGTTTGGATGGACGGCCGGGTCTTGGTAGATTTGCAGTGGTACAATACTCCTTCCATTTCAATATGATCGCTTGCACAGTGCTCCTTGGGATGTTTAAAGTTTTGGAGATGTTTTTGTAACCAAATCCGGCTTTAAACTTGTCCACAACAGTATCACGGACCTGCCTGTTGTGTTCCTTGGTCTTCATGATGCTATCTGCACTTTAAAAGAACACTGAGACTATGACAGAGGAGGAGCATTTATACGGAGACTTGAATACACACAGGTGGCTTAGATTTATCATCATCAGTGATTTAGGACAACATTGGATCATTCAGAGATCCTCAATGAACTTCTGGAGGGAGTTTGTGTGATGCCCTGGCCGGGCCAGGTAGTCACAGATAGGCCCCTACACAACACCTTCCCTGACAGGTGACATCAGCCAACCATAAAACCCTAGTCACCCCCCTAGGGCTTGATAGACACACCAGGGGGTGGAACCAGGCGGTTGGAAGACACCCACCTAGGAGTTTTAGACAGCCCGGGGCGGGGAAAACAACAGTTCAGTTTCAGTTCAGTTGTAGAGTTCAAGGAGAGTGGAAGTCAGGCTAGTGTCTGAGGCCTGAAGCAAACTAACAGGTACCAGGGTAGGAGCCCTGGTGCCTTTGGCTAGGAGGCAGACGGCGGCCTCCGTCTGCAGGAGCCGGGAAGACGGCTCGGTGGAATCGAGGTGGACCGGGACAGGGTAGTGGCCCGCCGGTACCGACCCGGGGAACCGACTCGGAAATCGGAGAACACAGGGGGGTACTCAGACCCTGAAACTAGGCCCAGAAGCTACTGGAACTAGTTAATTAACTGATTGAGGCCAGGACTAGAGATCCTGTCC
This sequence comes from Anomaloglossus baeobatrachus, assembly GCF_048569485.1. Taxonomy (NCBI): domain Eukaryota; kingdom Metazoa; phylum Chordata; class Amphibia; order Anura; family Aromobatidae; genus Anomaloglossus; species Anomaloglossus baeobatrachus. Next base: position 296,615,911 of record NC_134354.1, read on the forward strand.
CACCCAAAGTCCCGATTGAAGGCAACAGCCCACCGAGGGGGATAAGAAGGTCACTGTCAAGGCTCAGAGGTCCCACGGGCCAGCGTCTGCGGGCAAGGGCTCCTTAGGCCACATCCAGCCAGGAGCGGACTCCTGAAGTTGCAAGCACAGGCAGTCCACCATTCTAAAAAAAGTGCAGGAGAAAGACAGAGACCACCAGCCGGGTGGGGGAACCAGAACGCAGCCGGCTGCGGGCACCGACCACCATCACCTTGGTTTACCAGAGACTCGTGTGTTTTCTTTATAGTGAGTACACTAATACCCTGCGGTCGCCCATCTCCCTGCACCACCAACCCCAACGGGTCCCGGGGCCACCATCCCTGCCCATGGAGGGGTTAACAACTTGCTGCAAAACATCTCCCCCAGGTGACCCGTAACTACAGCGGTGGTGTCCAATATCACCACATACCGTGGGTGGAGTCACGAACCTAGTACAGCCCAGCCCGTACATATACGTCCACCACCGCCCGACCCTTTTCATTCGGAGTGTCCGCGGGATCCCCCAGGTCAGGAGACCCTCGAGCCACCCACCGGAAGGTCCGGACCTGAGCAGCAGCAGCCTGCTGGCACGGGGGCGGCACATTTGCTGCACTGAAAGTAAAGGGGCCGAATAATATTGCATGTCCCACTTTTCAGTTATTTATTTTTTTTAAAGTTTAAAATAAGCAAATTTCATTCAACTTCACAATTGTTGTTGATTCTTCACCATAACATTAAAATTTTTATCTTTATGTTTCAAGCCTGAAATGTGGGAAAAGGTTGAAAAATTCAAGGTAGCCGAATACTTTTACAAGGCACTGTATGTATCACCATCCTGTTCTCACATTCTCGAGGATACATAGGAGATTTCAGCTTTTTACTCTTTTCAGTTGACAATTTTGAGCATGAATAATGGGAGATCATCATTCTGGTTACTGGAGTTCACTGAAAGTATAATGTGAATTGTTACCTGTTAGCAGCTCTTGTACTAATCCATAGTTGAAGCCTGTATCATAATCTACTAGTGATGAGCAGTTGACTGCTCAGACAGACTGGACTTGAGTACCCGAGTATAATGGAAGTCAATGCGGGACTACAGCATTTTTCCAGGACATCTGGATAAAAAACTCAAGTCCCCCATTGACTTCCATTATACTCGGGTACTCAAGTTGAGCCCGTCCAAGCATCCAACTGCTCATTACGAATACAGAACACTCAAGCATGGTACGGTTCGCTCACTACTATTAATCTAGATATGCATCCACAAATCTACCAGCTTCAGGGCTATAATTCCCAGAATCCTTTTGCTGGCTAAACGGCTTGTTCTGGTGATTTGCATTCTGGACTAGCTGAGCAGTAATGAAACGCAGAAAAGTGCAACTGCCCCACTGCATCCTACAAGCTCAGCTATGCTGATATGAATCGGTTAGTGCATGTAATAACAACCTGGAGCACTGTGAATGCATCTGATCAGGAAAGTAATCCTTGACTAGTACTAAGGTCCAGTCACACTAAAGGCCCCGTCACACTAAGCAACATCGCTAGCAACATCGCTGCTAACGAACAACTTTTGTGACGTTGCTAGTGATGTTGCTGTGTGTGACATCCAGCAACAACCCGGCCCCTGCTGTGAGGTTGTTGTTGAATGTCCTGGGCCATTTTTTAGTTGTTGCTCTCCCGCTGTGAAGCACAGATCGCTGTGTGTGACAGCGAGACAGCAACAACTAAATGTGCAGGCAGCAGGAGCCGGCTTCTGCGGAGGCTGGTAACCACAGTAAACATCGGGTAACCAAGAAGCCCTGTCCTTGGTTACCCGATATTTACCTTTGTTACCAGCCTCCGCCGCTCTCACTGTCAGTGCCGGCTCCTGCTCTGTGCACATGTAGCTGCAGGACACATCGGGTTAATTAAATAAGCATATTGCTTATGAATAAGGAGTCTGTTCTTCTCCGAAACGCGTTAAGCGTATTTATACTCTGCACTTGGTCAGATTTTTCATTTTATGAATTTTGAATAAAGAAAATATTTTTACTACATCGGTGCTGGATTCTCTCTCCTCCCTTGTTCCTCTTGATGGTACAGATTACTCAGCTGTGGAAGCCAAATCATTTGTTACTTGCACCGGACCAGAGGCTGGAGATACCTGCTCTAGAGTGGTGAGCTGAACATATATTTATTTGTGTTATAGAGACAGACCAGGTACAGAAGCCTGAAGGAGCCATAGTAACCTCTTTTCTAAACCAGCAAAGCATTGGAGCACTGCATAATGGATAATGCAGAGTCATGGTTTTCACATAAGCAGCCATTTTGTGACCACCTATAATTAGGACACCAGATTTACTGTCCGAGATTTAGTACGGACACAATCTGGGTCTTCTGTGAGTTTATACATGTACATATTTATATAGTCATATACAACATACACACACATACAGACACATAGTAAAAACAATGTTCTTTAGAATTACTCTTCTATAAATCACTTGTAAGGCCACATCTGGAATATGGGATCCAGTTTTGGGCTCCACATTTATTTTAGAAAGGAAATTCAAAAGGTAGAGTCAGTACAAAGGCGGGCAACTAGACTACTACAAGGAATGGAAGGCCTCCCATATGCTGAGAGAGTGAAAAGTTGGATTTGTTTAGTTTAGAAAAAAGACGTCTCTAAGGAGATCTCACTTATATGTAATAAATACATGTGTGGTCAATATAAAGGACTGACACATGACTTATTCCTTCCAAAGACCACACTAAGACCCGGAGGGCATACACTGCGAGTGGAAGAAAGGCGATTCGAGTAGCTAAATAGGAAAGGGTTCTTTACAGTTAGAGCAGTCAGACTGTGGAATGCCCTACCACAAGAGGAAGTAATGGTAGACACTATAACAGCTTTTTAAAAAAAAAAAAAAAAAAAAGGCTGGATGATTTCCTCAGTACATACTAAATGATTCAGTGACAAAATGTATAATTGGTGGAGGAAGGTTGAACTAGATGGACATAGGTCTCTTTTCAACCTATGTAACTATGTAATAACGTTCTAATTAAACTACGCAGATTAGCTAAAAACTATTTACAATTCTGATTGGTCCAGGTAACTGTACATCTAGCGGTGGGTAATGTGTAACATGACATCACAGCACATTGCTGCACTTCTTCCATTGTGTTTTTCACGGTGCACAACCGTATGAAGCTTATGAGCAAGACCCGTAATTTTGCTAGATATACAGGCACCAAGACTCCTCTGATTGATGAATCATTGTCTTACGTGTTTGAATGTGAACAGTTTCCTACATGTACATGACAGCTAGGGGAAGTAAGCAATGAACAAAGCCAATAAGGAAGAGACACACAAGTAATTAAGGGACTCCTCATTATCACTCACTCTTCCTCCCTCAGGAGCACATCCTTTGGGAGCGCTCCTGTAATTCATTCTTATGTTGCACCTCATAGCAAGGGAAGGAGCTGCATAAGCTCAACTAGATTCACTTTTTACACGTTCTGAGACCATCAGTAGATCTTTATGACATTTTTTGGGGAAAGGTAACGAGTAGGAAAACCCATGTCAGGTTTTACAATAGCTATTTTTTCCATGCTGTTATTATACTTAATGATTCTCTAAATACTGCAGTCCCTCAATCAGATCATACAAAGGTTTGACATTCCTAGACATCACAGATTATGGCCATGATTAATTCTTAAGAAGTAAGATGCACCTAATTTATTGAGCGGCACATGTATTAATGTATTAGATGAATCTTATAATTGGCATGTGCCTCATATTGCCTCGCCAGAAATGTTGCTCCAATTAGGAGCTAAAATACATTTCTGGAGTAAGTTATGCCACTAACGTGTTGTAACGTTTGAAGAATTTGTCAGGCCAGCTGCGCCACACCCCATTTCACCCAAGCTTGACCCCTTCGGTAGATCTAGCCAAAGCTGTAAAATATTTGTGCAACTCCAAGCTGTGCAGAAATTTTACGATTTTCCAATGTGTTTTTACACTAGAATTCTGGCAAAATTACTTTTATGAATCAGGGTTAAATGGACCCAATGACATTTTGCGGTCTTATTTACAGTGCACCCCTACAGCAGGTTTTCAATGTGATTTTTGGCCACAAATCTTCTACAGGTCAAAACTTGTTTCACCTGGAGAAGTCGTGCAAGATTTCCATCGACTAGTTACAGTGTCTCTTAGGCTCAGTGCACATGGCTGTATTTTCTCCATCCGAGAAAAATAGTCCTATTATGCTGATTAGACTCAGAAATTTCTCCATGTTCTCCATTCTATCAGTCCATGAAAATTGGATCGCATTGAGATGTCATGTAAGTGTGGTCCAATTTTTTTTTCCAAGAACCCATAGACTTGAATAGCCAAATGCCATCAGATTCTCAGAGGCAAATGCCTGCTTCACACGCTTCAATAAATCTTTCAATCCGTCGTCGGGGTCAAGTTGTAAGTGACGCACATCCGGCATTGTTCGTGACGTATTTGCGTGTGACACCTACGTGCGATCAAGATTGCCCACAAATACGGTGATCGCATACACGTCGTTTATTCCTCATACATTGGACGTTTTGTTGTACGAACCTAGTCAATTGAAACGTGTGACATCCCTCATACGATTTTGATGTCTGAGGCTATGTGTGCAGGTGTGCGCTCTGCACCGCAGCTTAAAAAAGGTCCCCTTCAGAGCGCAGCTGAAAAGCTGCGTTCTGAAGCGCCTCACAATGTCTGTCATTCACTAATCTCTGTCAGTCGGTCACTATCTCTGTCCCTCTCTCTGTTCATGTCAGTCTATCCCTCTTACCCCCTCTCTCATACTCACCGATCCCCATTCACCGGCGCGGCGCTGCACGGCTTTCTCACTGCTCCGGCGGCTTTTACTATTTTGAAAAAGCCGGCCGCCAGATTTAAACAATCTCGTATTCCCTGCTTTCCCCGCCCACCGGCGCCTATGATTGGTTGCAGTGAGACACGCCCCCACGCTGAGTGACAGGTGTCTCACTGCAACCAATCACGGCAGCCGGTGGGTGTGTCTCTACTGTGCAGTGAAATAAATAAATAATTTAAAAAAACGGCGTGCGGTCCCCCCCCAATTTTAAAACCAGCCAGATAAAGCCATACGGCTGAAGGCTGGTATTCTCAGGATGGGGAGCTCCACGTTATGGGGAGCCCCCCAGCCTAACAATATCAGCCAGCAGCCGCCCAGAATTGCCGCATATATTAGATGCGACAGTTCTGGGACTGTACCCGGCTCTTCCCGATTTGCCCTGGTGCGTTGGCAAATCGGGGTAATAAGGAGTTAATGGCAGCCCATAGCTGCCACTAAATCCTAGATTAATCATGTCAGGCGTCTCCCCGAGATACCTTCCATGATTAATCTGTAAATTACAGTAAACACACACACGAAAAATCCTTTATTAGAAATAAAAAACACAAACATATATACCCTGGTTCACCACTTTAATAAGCCCGAAAAAGCCCTCCATGTCCGGCGTAATCCAGGATGGTCCAGCGTCGCTTCCAGCTCTGCTGCATGGAGGTGACCGGAGCTGCAGAAGACACAGCCGCTCCTGTCACCTCCACGCAGCAACAAAGGTGAGATGAGTAGCGCGATCAGCTGAGCTGTCACTGAGGTTACCCGCTGTTACTGGATACAGCGGTGGCCGCGGGTAACCTCAGTGACAGCTCAGCTGATCGTGCTTACTCACCTCATTTGCTGCGTGGAGGTGACAGGAGCGCCGGTCACCTCCATGCAGCAAAGCTGGAAGTGACGCTGGACCATCCTAGATTACGCCGGACATGGAGGGCTTTTTCGGGCTTATTAAAGTGGTGAACCAGGGTATATGTTTGTGTTTTTTATTTCTAATAAAGGATTTTTTCGGGTGTGTGTGTTTATTTACTGTCACTTACAGATTAATCATGGAAGGTATCTCGGGGAGACGCCTGACATGCAGCTATGGGCTTCCAATAACTCCTTATTACCCCGATTGCCAAAGCACCAGGGCAAATCGGGAAGAGGCGGGTACAGTCCCAGAACTGTCGCATCTAATGTATGCGGCAATTCTGGGCGGCTGCTGACTGATATTGTTAGGCTGGGGGGCTCCCCATAATGTGGAGCTCCCCATCCTGAGAATACCAGCCTTCAGCCGTATGGCTTTATCTGGCTGGTTTTAAAATTGGGGGGGACCGCACGCCGTTTTTTTAAAATTATTTAATTATTTATTTCACTGCACAGTATAGACACGCCCACCGGCTGCTGTGATTGGGTGCAGTGAGACACCTGTCACTCAGCGTGAGGGCGTGTCTCACTGCAACCAATCATAGGCGCCGGTGGGCGGGGAAAGCAGGGAATACGAGATTGTTTACTGGGTGGCCGGCTTTTTCAAAATAGTAAAAGCCGCTGCAGCAGTGTGAACGCCGTGCAGCGCCGCGGCGATGATCGGGGACCGGTGAGTATGAGAAAGGACTGCTCAATTCAGTTACTCAGGAGTTTAGCGGTCACCGGCGAGTCCTTCACGGGTGACCGCTAATCAGGACGCGACACACCGACAGAGCCGCAGCATGACAATGAAGTCGGGTGAAGTTAACCCGAGTTCATTCTGATCGTGCGGCTCTGTCTGTGTCTGCTGTCATCTGCCATTCAGCTCTGCTACATGGCTGTCTGTGTCTGCTGTTAGTGGCCATGTAGCAGAGCTGAATGGCAGATGACATAGTAAAAACGCATCCCTACACATTACACACGCTTGGCAAGTCAATAATTTAAAAAAAAAAAAGGGTGCCCAATGCATACGTCACAGAACACATGATCTAAAGAATCACACACAAAATTGATCAATTTAACATAGACTACTAACGCACGTGTGACAGCAAATGAACGACCTACGTGCGATCTCATTAAACCGCATATGCGACCTGGGCGTGTCACATCGCATACGAGATCGCACACCTAATTGTAAGGTGTAAAGCTGGCTAAAGAGTGCATGCTTTTATTTTTTCCGTTGGAGCACTGCCTCAATTAATAACATCGGTCCAAGTGCAATCCGATGTTTTGATGGATGGCACTCGGCCAGAAAATACGGTTATCTGTACAAGCCCTTACTCAGCACATTCATGCATTGGTGAAGGAGCAACAGAAAATCAAACACTTCCTCCCTGTGACAATGGAGGACACACAAAAAAAACCTGTAATACTACCATATTTCCCTGAAAATAAGCCCTACCTTTTAAATAAGCCTTTGCAGGAATTTTCAGCCTTTTTGGCGTAAGGCTAAATATAAACCCTACCCCAAAAATAAGCCCTAGTCGTGGTTCAATAATGAGGTGTCCATGCAGCTAAAAAAGTTAAAGAAAGAATACTGCAGGACATTTCATTATAGAAAGCAGACAGATCCAAAAGAAAGAAAAAAGAAGAAAGAAGACCCTGCAATCATACTCATCAGAAGCCGACTGGGAGGACCCACATAGAACGCATCAAGGACCTGCGGTGGAACGCACACTTAGGTGCACTTTGCACACGACATCGCAGATGCGATGTCGGTGGGGTCAAATAGAAAGTGACGCACATCCGGCGTCGCAGTCGATATTGTAGGGTATAAATCCTTTTTGATACGATTAAGGAGCGCAAAAACGTCCAAATCGTATCATCATTGTGGCGTCAGTCGTTTCCATTATTTAGAAAGGACCGATGTTACGATGTTGTTCCTCGTTCCTGCGGCAGCACACATCGCTGTGTGTGAAGCCGCAGGAGCGAGGAACATCACACCTTACCTGCGTCCTGCGGCTCACGCCCGCTATGTGAAAGGACAGAGGTGGGCGGGATGTTTACGTCCCGCTCAGCTCCGCCCCTCCGCTTCTATTGGGCGCCTGCCGTGTGATGTCGCTATGACGCCGCACGACTCGCCCCCTTAATAAGGAGGCGGTTCGAAGGCCAGAGCGACGACGCAGGGCAGGTGAGTGCATGTGAAGCTGCCGTAGCGATAATGTTCGCTACGGCAGCTATCACCATGATATCGCAGCTGCGACGGGGGCGGGGACTATCGCGCTCGGCATCGCAAGCATCGGCTTGCGATGTCGTAGTGTGCAAAGTGCCCCTTACACAAATCAATCAGATCAAAAACCCACACACCTCAGATCGCACACTGACACACATAAGATCGCACACATCAGATCACACACCCGCATACATCAGATCGCACACCCGCACACATCAGATCACAAACCCGCACACATCAGATCCCACACATACACTAACCACATACAATGATGCTGATTGCTTATGGCCGGCAGGGGAAGCTGGGATGCAGTGTAGTGCAGCACAAAGACCTGCGGTGGAATGCACGGAGGACCTGCAGTGTAACGCATCGATGCATTCCACTGCTGGGGAGCATACCTGACGGGAGCACACACCGAAGATCTCAGGAGGACCTGTGGGCGATGCAAACATCGGGGTCTGGTAAGTATGAGTCTCCTGGAAAATGAAGTCTGCTTTTTGGGGGGGAAATTTACCCCTAACCGCGTTTCCCTGAGAATAAGCCCTACCCCAAAAATAAGCCATAACACATTTTTATAAGCCAAAAACAGTGTCTTATTTTCAGGGAAACATAGTAGATGCACATGTTTAGTATTTGCAGCAGATTTTTCTGCAGCAAAAAACAGTGTTGGCAGTAAAAACACTGCATAAATATGCATTTTCTGACATGTAATTAATGCAACCCTTCTGTTAATTGACAAAAGGCTACTTTACACGCAGCGACATCGCTAGCGATGTTGCTGGTGAAAGCACCCGCCCCCGTCGGTTGTGCATCACGGGCAAATCACTGCCCGTGGCGCACAACATCACTAAGACCCATCACACATACTTACCTGCCTAGCGACGTCGCTGTGGCCGGCGAACCGCCTTCTTTCTAAGGGAGCGGTTCGTTCGGCGTCACAGCGGCGTCACTAAGCGGCTGTCCAATAGAAGCGGAAAGGCAGAGATGAGCGCGCCGAACATCCCACCCACCTCCTTCCTTCCTTGCTCATTGCGGGTGGCCGCAGGTACGGTGATGTTCCTCGTTCCTGCGGTGTCACACATAGCGATGTGTGCTGCCGCAGGAACGACGAACAACCTGCGTCCTGCAACAACGCGTCAACGATCAACGATTAGGTGAGTAATTTTGATCGTTAACAGTCGTTCATGCGTTTCACATGCAACGACATCGCTAACGAGGCCGGATGTGCGTCACGAATTCCGTGACCCCAACGACATCTCGTTAGCGATGTCGCTGCGTGTAAAACCCGCTTAAGTCTTAACAGAAAATGTTCATTTCAAATTTGACAATAATTTAGGATAATACTTTATAAAAACTGTACCACTAAAAGAGATGTGAAGTGATAGTAATATTTTTAGAATCTTATACAAGTTAAAATACTAACCTGTTTGGATGGGATGTCGGTAACATAAACTGAAACTCAACTACACAAGTGTTGTCCTTTAGCTGTCGATGCTGCACGCTATTCAATTCATAAGCAATGTATGCCCGCCGCACATACACCTGAAAAAAAATAAAGTAAAATTGAATGAAGTAAAATGACAGAAGGCTAAAGGGTACTTTGCACACTACGACATCGCAGCTGCGATGTCGGTGGGGTCAAATCGAAAGTGACGCACATCCGGCATCGCTGTCAACATCGGAGTGTGTAAATCATTTTTGATACAGTTACCGAGCGCAAAAGCGTCAAAATCGTATGATCGGTGTAACGTCGGTCATTTACATAATTTTGGAAGGACCGATGTTACGATGTTGTTCCTCGTTCCTGCGGCAGCGCACATCGCTGTGTGTGAAGCCGCAGGAGCGAGGAACATCGCCTTACCTGCGTCTCGGCTGCAATGAGGAAGGAAGGAGGTGGGCGGGATGTTTACGTCCTGCTCATCTCCGCCCCCCTGCTTCTATTGGCCGCCTGCCGTGTGACGTCGCTGTGACGCCACACGACCCGCCCCCTTAGGAAGGAGGCGGATCGCCGGCCAGAGCGACGTCGCAGGGCAGGTAAGTGCATGTGAAGCTGCCGTAGCGAAAATATCGCTACGGCAGCTATCACAAGATATCGCAGCTGCGACAGGGGCGGGGACTATCGCGCTCGGCATTGCTACCATCGGCTAGCGATGTCATAGTGTGCAAAGTACCCCTAAGGGTCCCCAGCAATGTGTCATGACTAAGACCAGGAATCGCACGGCAAAACTACAAGTAGTTTTACAGTAAAATTACATTGCATTTCTGCTATCCTATGACTTACTACACAGAAAATACAAATAAGGTACATATTGTATCACACGGAATGCCATTCGGATCTGCACAGCAAAATACCTCAACAGCTACAGCTTGTTTGCACTTTGCATGCACTGAAACAGCTACTATGTGCTGTACAAACCAATGAGGGCGAAGAAGGAAGAACCAAAAGTTTTCATTCTTACCCAATCCACAAAGCCAGAGCTACCTGTGTACCCTACCTGTCTTCCTCCAAATGCATAGCCTAAACCCACCAGGATCAAACACGACTCTTCAACAAGATCAGGTAACATCTATTCAAAAACTGAAAGTCTTCAGTGGTTCATGCATTTTAATGGCCAATATCAAAAGATATCAACCATTGGGGACTCTCAGATTTGTCTTCTTTCTGTGCAGCCACCATATTTCTCAGTGACTAAGCTCTGTGAGTTTATTGGGCACAGCTCTTGGTAGCATAGTCTATTTTGTGCTACCAGTAAACCTGCTGCATTATACTAAATCAACAAGTATCGAGCCCATGGACACTAGATAGTACCACATCTATTCTGTATGCTTGCTGTAATTCTCTGTATCTGTATTTTTCTGTAGATATACACTGCACAGTAACACTTCTGTTCTGTATAATGTGGGTAATTCTCAGTATTAGTGATGGGCAGACCCAGACTGTAAAAGCACAGTTGAAAACGTAGACTAGTTTCGGACCAACGTCCAGATCTCTCAGGGAATTCCGGGTATTGATCCGGAAACTTGGGATATAAAAAAAAAAATAAAAACAAAGAAAATAAGAATGAATAAAATGTGTTATCCTATTCTCAGGCAAGAGTGAGTACCCCGGGATTTTTGTCAAAAACATTTCCTTTGATGAAGGGAACCAGGCCAGGATGCCCGATGTCACCACTATTGTTTAACTTGGCTATTGAACCACTGGCTAGACGTTTGAATGAGGGGGGGGTGGTTTGAAGGGATCAAGGTATGGAGGAAGTCATTGCACTCAGCCTTATTTGCTGACGATATAATCCTGTTCATGAGCAACTCTAAAACACAATTGAGTAGAGTCATAGAACAAATTGAGGAGTTTGTGAGGTTAGCAGGGTTTAGACTTAACAAAAACAAATGTGAAAATCTCTTCTTGGACGGAAAGAGAGCGGAGGGGGAGAGGGGTGCATTATGTGACATTCCAATAGCTAGAAATACAATTAAATACTTGGGAGTACAGGTTGGGAGGGATACTAAGACCATATATTAATTAAATTATTCCCCTTTGATCGAGAAAATTGAACGTGAACTGCAAGGTTGGGCAAATTTGCCGTTGACTCTTCTGGGAAGAAATCATCTAATAAAAATGATGAGCTTTTCCAAGCTTCTCTATCCAATGCAGACAATCCCATTGCTTCTTAAACACTCAGATGTGAACAGATTGACAAAAGCGTTCTCAAGTTTTTTGTGGAAGGGATATAGGCCGAGGATTAGTGCCAAAAAGCTAATGTTATCAACGGAAAATGGAAGGATCAGACTACCTAACATCAGGGGGTACAATTTGGCCTGTATCTTAAGACATATAGTCGAATGGATTAGATGAACAAGTAGGTATTCTGACTGGGATATAGAGGCTGAATTTTGTAAACCTTGGGACCTGAGTTCAATCCTACATACCTCCATTCCAAATTTGCCGCCCAACATTAAACACTCACTGATTTGTAGAGACACAGTGATGACTTGGAAGGCGGTTAGGAAAAAGTTTGCGTTAGCCTGGAACATCTCCAAATTCCTTAATATATGGGCTTGTCCTCACTTTCCACAGGGAAGGGAAAATTATCTCTTTAAAGAATGGAGGGAAAAAAGGATTGGAACTCTAAAAAACCTGATGCATGATACAGAACGGAGATGGATGACGTGTGAGAAGTTAAGAGCAAAGTATGACTTGTGCCCATTCCAGACTCTCCAGTTTGAACAGGTGAAACAAGGGATAATGAAGAAACTATACAACATAACGAATAACGAATGAGGCAAATCAGATGGATGCGATCATATTAAGGGACATCCATGCCACAAATATATCAAGTCTTTATGGAAATATGAGAGAAGTGTTAGTCCCTAACATATCAGGAAGAATGCTGGAAGGGTGGGCAAAGCAGTTGGGAGATCAAGAGGTGGAGAAGATTTTGAATGGTTGGAGGGTGATGAGAAAGAAAATTGTGAATGAGAACTTAAGAGATACCCAATTCAGGATCATACATAGAGCTATCTATGGATTTAATATACTGAATGTAAGACGTCCAGATAAGATGATGAGTTGTCCAAATTGTGGTATGGAAAAAACAGATCTATATCATGGGATATGGCAGTGCGAAAGGATTGAAAGATTTTGGAAACAAGTCCAAGGGGTAGTGAGGAAAATCTGGAATAGAAATGTAGAGTTGGATCCAATGGTCTGGTTATTTCACTATCAGCATCGGGAGGAGGGAGAGATAGGGGGAGACAAGTTACCGAATCTTTTCCATGATATAGCAATGATAAGTAAAAGGGCTATTCTTCAGAAGTGGCTGGTGAAGAAAATACCAACAAAAGAAGAACTTGTTAATCAATTGAAAAAAACGCTCATGTTGGAGGTGATGGTGGAGAGGTGTAAAGAAAGGATGACAGCAAAATTTTTCAATAAATGGAGAAAGTTCATAAGCGTTATATGTTCTAGAGAAGAAATAAAACAAATAATGTCCACATTTGTGTCTACGGAATGGTACATGAAGGAAGACCTGTCAGGGTCCCTGTGCGAGCTGAAAGTATAGTTGGCCAAATTCTGGGTTGTGTCGCATGGAGAGGGGAGGGGGGAATGGGAGGGATAGTGTTTACAAGTAATGTTTGTAACAAGTTATCAAGGAATGCTGAAGGGGGGTAGCGGAGACTGAATAATGGAAATATACATTGACAAAGAAGGGGAAGGAGCAAATTTGATGACAATACCAAATATTTGATCGATAAATTGTAGAGACTATGTTATTTGATATTTTAATTTGTTGACCCTTATTTTCTTCATTCTGTACCCTATTTTACCATTACAAGAAAAGAAATAAAAATTTGGTTTAAAAAAAAAAAAAAAAAAAAAGCGTTATCCTTACCGAGGCTCTGGCGCGGCTGTAACTGCTTCCTGGCTGCTCATTCCCTTCCAGGGCTGCTCATTACCTTAATTGCATCTGCACTGCTTTCCCTGCCCACCGGCATCTGTGATTGGTTGCAGTCAGACGCGCCCCCACTCAGAGTGTCTGACGCTTCTAATCACAGGCACTGTCTGAGAGTCTATATCGTACAGTAAAAATAAATTTAAAAAAATTGGTGTAGAGTCCTCTCATATTATGATATCCAGCACAGATAAAGCATATGGCTAACAGGCTGCAGTCCCCAGTCGTGCGCTTATCTTTGCTGTGTATAAAAATAGGAAGAACTGCAAGCGGCTGTTATTTAAATAGTTAAAAAAATGGTGTGCAGTAACCCCCAATTTTGATACGAAGCCAAGATAAATCCCAACAGCGGCGGGGCTTGAATTTTCAGGCTGGGGAGACCCATTCTTATTGGGCCCCCAGCCTAAAAATAGCAGCCTGCAGCAGCCCAGAATAGTCGCATCCAGATCTAGATGTGACAGTCCCAGAAGTTTACCGGGCTCTTTCTGATTGCCCTGGTGTGGTGGAAATCAGGGTAATAAGGAGTTAATGTCAATTCACAGCTGCCACTAAGCCCTATATTAGTAATGGAAGGAGTCTCTGAGATCCCCCTATTACTAATCTGTAAATGAAAGTAAACTCAAACACCGAAAAAGTCCTTTATTTGAAATAAAATACAAAAAATACCCTCTTTCACCAGTTTAACAACCCCCAAAACACCCCTGCAGGTCCGATGTAATCCACGAGAGGTCCCACAATGATTCCAGCTCTGATACATATGAAGCCACAGCGCACAATCATAGAACATGACTGCTGCTGTGGACTTCAGGAAGAAACTGAGCCACAGCGATCAGCGGTGTCGTCACTCGGGTAAGTTACAGTACTTCAGTAAACTCAGTGACCCTACTTGAGGTGAGGTCATTGACTTTATCGAGGTCATCTGAGGTCAGATTACCTGCGGTCAAAGATGGAGGGATGTAGGAATCTCCAGCTGTGCCCACAACTGACTGAAGGAACGTCACCGCTGATCACTGTGACTCAGTCTCTACCTGAAGTCCACAGCAGGCAGTCAGGTTCCATGATTGCGCGCTGTGACTTTAGATGTAGCATAGCTGAAATTGTCATATGACACTGTGTATTACGTCAGACGCGCAGGGGTGTTTTTGGGGTTAATAACATGATGAAAGAGGGTGTTTTATTGTATTTTATCTCAAATAAAACATTTTTTCGCTGTTTGTGTTTATTTACTTTCACTTACCGATTAGTATTTGGCAGGGTCTCATAGACCCCCTCATCACTAATCTAGGGCTTAGCAGCAGCTGTGATTAACCACTCACTACCCAGATTGCCACCGTACCAGGACAATCGGGAAGAGCCAGGTAAAGTGCTGGGATTGTCACATCTCATGGATGTGACAATTCTGGGCGGCTGTGCAGGCTGCTACTTTTAGTCTGAGGACGGCCTTAATAAGCATGGGTCTGCCCAGGTTGAAAATACCTGCCCCCAGCTGTTGTGCTTTTATCATGGCTAGGTATCAAAATTGGGGGGGGGGGGGACCGCATGCCGCTTTTTAAAATTATTCATTTGAATAATTAATCTTTAAAAAAGCCGTCTGCGGTATTTCTTATTTCAATGCACAGCCAAGATAAGCGCATGGCTGGGAGCTGCAGTCTGTAGCCATATATTTTATCTGTGCTGGATATCATAATATGGGGGACCCTACGCCAAATATTTTACTTATTTATTTATTTTTATATCACGATAGACACACACAGTGTCTGATTGGAAGCAGTCAGTTGACACGCTGGTGGTGCGTCTGGTTGCAACCAGTCACTGGTGGGCGGGGAAAGCAGTGCATATTCAATGATGGTAATGAGCAGCTCTGGAAGTGAATGAGCAGTCAGTTAGCAATTATAGCTCTGCCGGAGTCTTGGTAAGTACAGCCTGCTTTCTCCTATCCCCTATCCTTTCTACAACTATTTTTAATTGCTGGATTCTGGTCCCCATAGACTTATATGGGGACCGGCACCCAGCCGCCAGATATGCAGGATCAATTCCAGCCCAGAATCTGATTTTTTTTTTTTTTTTTTTAATCTGGTTAGGTCTGCTGGTCTTGGTTATCTGCGAGTCCGTCCATCACTACTCAGTATCTGTATTGTTCTGCATATATACACCACACAGTACCACTTCTTATGCCCTGTATACTGGTTGTAATTCTCAGTATCTGTATTATTCTATATAGAGGGGGTCAACTAAGTAATGAACACATGACCAATTTTTTAAGTAAATTTTAATATATAAAACGGTTTTATAAGCTATTATTTATTGGACACAGCGTCATCGACCTCATATAGTTTCTGCTTTAAATTCAATTTAAGGCACATATAACATGGTACTACACTGACCTTTGTGTGTCAGGTCTTGAAATGTTTTATGCTTTCATATAAACTGGCAATCATTATGATATATGTGTCCATCCATGTATATATTTTGCATACTGATTGAAGTTACATCTCCGTTCTTTGGGTGTTTTCTGGATATACCTCCTCTCAATGTATTTTATTACAAATTGTGATTTCAGGATGTAATTGTAGCAATAAAGGGGTTTGTGTTTTTAATATAAGAATATAGTACTCCAATCTGTGGTCACACAGGTTTTTTCTATTGTAGGAGTTTATTCCTAGACTATTCTTGCCCATAATTATAGAGGGGGGCAATGCAGCCATTTTGACAACATGCTTCCAAGCCACGATATATTGTTTTTGTCTAGTGAATATTGTTATAGTTGAATATATATAATATTTTTTTCTTTTGTTCAAGAATACATGTGGATTGTACTTATATTTGGGGGGGGGCTGATGAATTGCTGAAGGCCCCCACTCTCATAGGGGTCCCCAGCATTTCCATTTCGAGGTTAAAACTGGAAGGACCTTTGGTTACATCATAGCCATATATTTATTTGGCACCAAAGTAGTAGTGATACATTAAGTAAGAATTACACCCTTACTATATATACAGTGTGTCCACCCATAACCTGCCCACCGCCATTAATTTGAGAACGGCAGCAGCTATAGGCATAGAAGTGGTGTCTAGGTATAGTAAAGTAGCCATGCGCTACGCAATGAAACCATCTATAGCGCCACCTGGTGGAAAACAACGGAGTTAGCATTTTTATCTCGAAAACGGAACGACATAGAGAAAAAAAGGGAATTACAAAGTTGTAGGGCATCATCAGTTCAATAAGAATCGACACCTTGCTATGATTAGAACGTGTAAAACTCACAAGGCTGCGGACGTGAAGTGATACCTCATGGAGACCTTCCTACAAGTCATTGGGTATGGTGGCTGCGTGAATCGGCCTCCACGCTCACCTGATCTGACCCCATTGGACTTCTTTCTGTGAGGTCACATCAAACAGCAGATGTATGCGACCCCTCAACCAACATTGCAGGACCTACGACAACGTATCACAGATTCTTGTGCAAACGTGTCACCTACCATATTGCACAACGTGCAGCAAGATACAGTATGCTGTCCAGAGTTCAGATGTGCATTGCAGCTGACGGTGGCCACTTTGAGCATCAAAGTTAAATGAGCGCCATGTGTGTGACCAGCATTCAATGTTTTTGGGGGGGGGGATCATGGGTTTCATATAGCATTTCTGTATGCAAGGTGTCGATTCGTATTGAATTGATGATGCCCTACAATTTTTAAATTCACTAAAAATTGTCAAACATTTGTCTGCGAAATCCTCTGCAGCTCAAATTCATTTTGTATTTCCCCAGGTTTTGCTTCCATGGCAGTAGCGATAATGACAGTAAGGGGTATTTTGCATGCTGCGACATCGCTAGCCAATTGTAGCGATGCCGAGCGCGATAGTCCCCGCCCCCGTTGCAGATGCGATATCTTGTGATAGCTGCCATAGCGAACATTATCGCTATGGCAGCTTCACACGCACTTACCTGCCCTGCGTCGTCGCTCTGGCCGGCGACCCGCCTTCTTCCTAAGGGGGCGGGTCGTGCGGCATCACAGCATTGTCACATGGCAGGCGGTCAATAGAAGTGGAGGGGCGGAGATGAGCGGGACGTAAACATCCCGCCCACCTCCTTCCTTCCTCATTGCAGGCGAGACGCAGGTAAGGAGATGTTCCTCGCTCCTGCGGCTTCATACACAGCGATGTGTGCTGCCGCAGGAACGAGGAACAACATTGTACCTGTAGCTGCAGCGAAATTATGGAAATGAACGACACTACACAGATCACCGATTTTCGACGCTTTTGCAATCGTTTATCGGTGCTTCTAGGCTTTACACGTTGCGACGTCGTTACCAGCGCCGGATGTGCGTCACTTTCGATTTGACCCAGACGAGATCGCAGTAGCGATGTCGCAACGTGCAAAGTACCCCTAAGAGTCAATTTTGGCTGCGAGATAACCATGAACAAGTATTCCTACGAATGTTCGTTCACGATTATCTTACAGTATAAATAGGCTGCTCATCAGCCAATGAATAAGGAAAAATGCTCGTTCGTCAGGTGTAGTGATCTTTAAGGTACTGTCACACTAAGCAACATCGCTAGCAACATCGCTGCTGAGGCACAACTTGCTAGCGATGTTGCTTAGTGTGACATCCAGCAACAACCTGGCCCCTGCTGTGAGGTCGTTGGTTGTTGCTAAATGTCCTGGGCCATTTTTTAGTTGTTGCTCTCCTGCTGTGAAGCACACATCGCTGTGTGTGACAGCGACAGAGCAACAACTAAATGTGCAGGCAGCAGGAGCCGGCTTCTGCGGACACTGGTAACCACGGTAAACATCGGGTAACCAAGAAGCCCTTACCTTGGTTACCCGATATTTACCTTCGTCACCAGCGTCCGCCGCTCTCAGCTGCCAGTGCTGGCTCCTGCTCCTTGCACACATAGCCAGACTACACATCGGGTAATTAACCCGATGTGTACTGTGGCTAGGAGTGCAGGGAGCAGGAGCCGGCACTGACAGCTGAGAGCGGCGGACGCTGGTAACGAAGCTAAATATCGGGTAACCAAGGTAAGGGCTTCTTGGTTACCCGCTGTTTACCTTGAATACCAGCGTCCGCAGAAGCCGGCTCCCTGCTGCCTGCACACGTAGCAAAGTACACATCGGGTAAGTAACCCGATGTGTACTGTGGCTAGGTGTGCTGGGAGCCAGCGCTAAGCGGTGTGCGCTGGTAACCAAGGTAAATATCAGGTTGGTTACCCGATATTTACCTTAGTTACCAAGCGCAGCATGCTTTCA
Organism: Anomaloglossus baeobatrachus; assembly: GCF_048569485.1. Taxonomy (NCBI): domain Eukaryota; kingdom Metazoa; phylum Chordata; class Amphibia; order Anura; family Aromobatidae; genus Anomaloglossus; species Anomaloglossus baeobatrachus. The sequence continues at coordinate 296,634,620 of NC_134354.1, forward strand.
CGTGTAGCGACGCTCCAGCGATCCCTGCCAGGTCAGGTTGCTGGTGGGATCGCTGGAGCGTCGTTTAGTGTGACATCTCACCAGCGACCTCTTAGGCCGGTTTCACACATCCGGCTTTTCGCCGGTTTGCCGGATCCGGCGCTCTCCCGTACAGACAATACAGTACAGTGACAGTGCTGTAACTTCCGGGTCACATGCGCCGGTCACATGACAGCATGTGACCGGCGCTTGTTGCGCTGTCACTGTACTGTAGTCACTGTATGGGAGAGCGCCGGATCCGGCAAACCGGCCTTAGCAACTTACCAGCGATCCCTATCAGGTTGTATCGTTGTTGGGATCGCTGGTAAGTTGTTTAGTGTGACTGGGCCTTTAGTGCTACAGAAAAGATCATTGTTCTCGGCACTGAATCGTCCTGTGTAAAAAGCACGAACTTCAGAGAACAATAGAAAGAACAAGTGACCATTGTAGTTTTCTCACAAGCCAACTTTTTTTTTTAACTTGTGGATAACCTTTTTCTTGTTTGGCGCTTTGTGATTCAAGGCATACATTTTTTGCATCATCCTTGAATTATGGTCAAGATGTTCAGAGATAAAAAAAAACATTTTGACATCCCCACCCTACACTTCCCTTACTCCCATTCCTATTACGTGCCTTGAATAACATGATACTTTTGAAAACTTGCATTATTACATTAAGAATCCCAAAGAGAAAGAACAAAAAAGACATTTACCTCTAATGCAGCCATTCGGACCACCTGATTGCTGTGGTAGAAGAAGTTTGGAAGGACATCGAAGATGGATGTTTCAGACAGAATAAGTTTCTTTAAAAAAAAACAAACAAAAAAACTCAGAAGTCGGTGCTCGGATACACACAAAATAGACATTACTCACAAACCTCTATACTCATACAATGAAGACTACAGTTACACCGTCCTCTATTTGATACAAGAAAACAGAGCAAATTACGCCTCAAACGTAGAGACAGTATAGCACAAGAGCCGAAGCGCCCCTCCAACCATGACACACGATTCCCAGTCAGCAGGGTGTGTTTAAGGCTAAACTAAAAAGCTGCAATTTTTGTTTCAGAAATTTGTTATTGAAAATGAGTTTCATTCTTTTGAAATGGGTTGTTCTCATATTTTGGGACATCTGCAGTGTATGAACTCACCCTAAGACAACAATAGGCCCAATTCATCAAAGCTTACACCCCAGAATTCTGGCATAAAGGCTGTGACCCAAACTTGGAGTTGTGCCTAAATTTTGTAACTTTGGAGTTTTAAACATCAATCAGTATGATTCTCCAGGTCAGTATGAATAGCTACCAAACATGTATAGTAAAAATTCGAAAACTTGCAAATAAAAATAATTTCACTTTTCTCGTCATTTATAGCATACAGGGCTGCGTTTTTACGGACACAATTTTAGGGTAGATACAATGTTTTTATTGCCTCTTATTGCAATGTTGCATCCACTAAAAAAAAAAAAGTACGGTAATTCTGGTCTTTTACTTTTTTAGCTATGCTGTTTACCGACTTAATTAATTTTATATTTTGATAGAGTGGACATTTCTGAATGCACAATACAAAATGTGTATTTTTCTTAATCCTTTATTTTCAATGAGGCAAAAGGGGGGTGATTTGAAATTTTGTTTTATAGTTTAATATTTTTGAAAAATGTTTTTCACTTTTTATTGTATTTAATAGACTCCTTAGGGGACTTGAAGCTGCGATCCTCTGATTGCTTCTGCTGTGCAGAGCAGTATATCAGTACTGCTCCGTATAGCAGAGATCACGATCTCCTATGAATGCCAGCTTGCAGCTGACGTTCACAGAAGGATTACAATGACAAACATAGGAGTCATGAGTTGACCCCTGGTTCTCATGTCAACCCATCATTGTCTTGCCATCACATCATGTGTGTGCCGATGGGAGCAAGGAATAGCAAGCTCCCCGCCGGCGCGTATTAAATCCCACTGTCTGAGATTGGCAGTGGAATTTTTATGGTTAACAGCCACATGTGGATCAGCCATCACGTGCAGACAAAGATGCAAGCTCGGCGTGTGAGCTCACATCAAAGGCAGGAACAAGACATACATTTACATCAAAAGACACGAAGGGGTTAAGTGACAGTTCTGCTTAAGAGATTTGTCCTGATTTAACACATTAATGGTCTGTCAGTCTTTGCTCTGAGTCTACACTGTTATAGCACTGTATATACATATAGGGATAGCAGTGTATTTGAACAAGCAGCAGCTCGGGAAAGTGAGAGCAGTGATTAGGAGAACTCTGGAAACTGAAAAATGCTGGGTGACGAGGAATTGTGATTAAGCAAGAATGGTAAGAGTCCTGTCAGGAGCAAGTGGGAGGAGAGCAGCTAAGTGCTATGTAAAAATCTAGGCGTTTGAAATAAGATGTCCAAGTCACCAAAAATATTCCTAAAAAAAACCCAAAACTTCTCTATTGATCATAAGATATAAAAGATAAAAATTGTGATAAACAGTCTTTATAAAGCAATAGGTTGGAAAAAAAAAATTGACATTTGTGGCTTTTGTAATTGATGGCTTGATAAAAGGTTGTCCGTGGCTAAAATTCTACAATTTCTATCTTTATATATTGTGATCAATGCAGAAGTTTTTTTGAGGATTATACCCAGTGCTTGGGATATCCTCTGTTGGATTTGATGGCAATATGGTGGAGAGTTAAGGTACCGTCACACTAAGCAACATCGCTAGCAACATCGCTGCTGATGCACAACTTGCTAGCGATGTTGCTGTGTGTGATATCCAGCAACAATCTGGCCCCTGCTGTGAGGTCGTTGGTTGTTGCTGAATGTCCTGGGCCATTTTTTAGTTGTTGCTCTCCCGCTGTGAAGCACACATCGCTGTGTGTGACAGCGACAGAGCAACAACTAAATGTGCAGTGAGCAGGGAGCCGGCTTCTGCGGACGCTGGTAACCACGGTAAACAGCGGGTAACCAAGAAGCCCTTACCTTGGTTACCCGATATTTACCTTTGTTAACAGCGTCCGCCGCTCTCAGCTGTCAGTGCCGACTCCTGCTCTGTGCACATGTAGCTGCAGTACACATCGGGTAATTAACCCCATGTGTACTGTAGCTAGGAGAGCAGGGAGCCAGCAGTAAGCAGTGTGCGCGGCTCCCTGCTCTGTGCACATGTAGCTGCAGTACACATCGGGTAATTAACCCCATGTGTACTGTGGCTAGGTGTGCAGGGAGCCAGCGCTAAGCGGTGTGCGCTGGTAACCAAGGTAAATATCGGGTTGGTTACCCGATATTTACCTTAGTTACCAAGCGCAGCATGCTTCCACGACGCTCCTGCGATCCCTGCCAGGTCAGGTTGCTGGTGGGATCGCTGGAGCGTCGCTTAGTGTGACATCTCACCAGCAACCTCCTAGCAACTTACCAGCGATCCCTATCAGGTTGTATCGTTGTTGGGATCGCTGGTAAGTTGTTTAGTGTGACTGGGCCTTTAGTCAGAGTAAGCACGGTTTTGAGAGAATGGTGCACAGGAATCTTCCACTATGAACAATGAGAATGAGAAAAGTGGCTGGGATCTTAGGAGTTCACTCCTCTCCTGGAATGAAACTACTGCGCACACTATGCTAATGCTCTGGTGTCCAAGCTCCATGGAAACAAGCTGTCCACTATGAGAGAAAAGCTCTTACAGCCGGAAAATGAAGGCATATAGAAAAAACAAGTCAATTGCAAACATTCTTATTTTCATGCTGTCTAACTAACTAAAGCAATTTAATAACATGAGAATAACTCTTTAAATACAAAATTATGTCATTCACACTTCAATAGTAATAGATTACATAAAATGTAATGACAATGCACCCTTTTGTGTGAATAAAGAACCTGAAATAACGCCTATATCATCATTGTCATCCGAAATATAATTGTGTGCATAATGCTTTGCAAACATCATATCAAAAATTACCTGCAGATTTTCAATGCAAAACTGATGCCCATACATATCAATGGCAGACAAGAAAATGGATTCCACTTGGTTATGGCGAAGCTCATAAGAAGGCAAATGCGAAGCAATAAGGACCTGGAGATTAAGAAAAACAGTTACTAAAGTTAATATTGAACCTAAAATGCCTCTGAAATAGGTCTACTGGCTCAGAATTAGAAGATCAGATGCATACCTGACGGGCCCGCAAAGCTACTTTTGCATTGGTTGTTTTGCTTAGTTGTGTGAGCTCTGTTAAGATATTCAGTAACTCGTCTGTTAATGTAGGGTCACGTCCACATAGCTGATCCTAAATATAAACATATTTACAATAACATTTTTTTCTCATTTTGGAATTAAATATTAACAGCCATATTATGGGAACTGAGTGCATTTTACCAACATTACTGTCAGTGATATTCATAGATATTACATATAAAAACCATACAGTCCATAATTGGCCTCTGTAGAATAGGCTTTTAGTTTAAGGCTATATGCAAATTAAATAGACCAAAAAAATTAGCACCAAAATAATATACAGATTTCTGAATGATTATGATCAAAAGATACAATATTTAATAATTCATATAAATACACAAATTATATTGGATATTGGACATGAATAAAGATAATAAAAAATAACAAGAGTGGTAATCACAGCAAACGTTAATACATAATTAGACGGTAAAATACTAAAACAAAAATTAATATATTTAAAATAAAGCCAAATTATACAAGTAATATGTAATAATAACCAGAAGATGGCAGCAAAGTAATTTAGAATAATATTCAAGCCAGTAAAGTGAAAAGAGATTTATGATACAACAAAGCAATACAAAACCCAAACAGACATATTAGCCCAGACCACAGCTGTGTGTTTCGCAGTCAGCTTTTTCAAGGGGTTTTGTAGCTAGGTGAACAGAGAAGGTTATAAATAGAGCTAAGGGGGAAGTTTACACTATACTTCTATATGTATATACATCATGTGGACAGTCCGTGCCTGTATTCTTGATAGACAAAGAACACCAAACATATATGCAAGTTAGCTCTCAAACTATCCTATAGGTAAATATCTGACCCTTTAATGATCTTTGCAACATAATAAGGTATAAATGCCAAGTCAGAAACTCATTTACAGATAGCTGATTTTAGGGGGTGATGGGTTCCATGTTTCTGTGCGTACCTTCTGTATGACTACTATTTACAAACAATCTGAGCCTTAAGTCAATAAAAGGTTACATTTTCTTCCTTTTAATGCCGAATCTGCTCTTGCAGATGACATGCCTCACACATACATGCTTTCATATGATCTATTGGGGCACTGGCAGTCTACCTTCAATCTATGACAGTTAAGAGCAGGAATAAGATAGCTACAATGTTTTCAACCAACATCTGCATATCTAAAATTTCTCCGATACTCAGGTCAGAAACGTTGGGCGAGTGAAGTCTGTTTGGTATTCCATATGTAATGTGAGTGTGCAATTATTTTCTCACCTATAATTCGTATGCCATGTGTTAGGTTTTCATTCTACAGTCATTTACAGGACCACATTCAGGGTGCACCTAGTAACCCAAGTAGCATATTTTATTAAACCTCTAGTTTTGCTGATGGAGGTAGCAATTAGAACACGCAAAGTACGATTTTTACTGGGGGCTATGTTGCTTACAAAGGCTATCTGCTTAGTTTTTACACTGTCAGTTTGGGATGACAGACTGCCTTTAGAGTGTTTTTGCCATTTCATAAAACAATTGCAAGCATATGTGTCGCGGGCGGAGGAGGGGACGCTGCGCTCTCCCACTGCTCGGGTCCGGCTGCTGCTGCTCGGTGGTGGCTCTAGCGGTGGGCCGGATCCCGGGGACTCGAGCGGCGTTCCTCTCCCGTGAGTGAAAGGGGGGAATTGATTGTGGGGATTTGATATTGTCCGTGACGCCACCCACGGTTGTGGTGAGATTGGTGACACCACCGCTGCTCTGGACGGGGATCCCGGGAGCAATGACAGGGAGCAGCCTGGATGTTAGTTCTCCCCTCCGTGGGTAGGGGGGGTTGGTTGTCCCGGGGCCCGGTGAGGGGGTAGGGATGGATGGCAGGCGGGTTACAGGGCCTGGTTAGGTGCAGGGTCGCAGGGGCAGCGCTGTGCCGCACGGCACGGTGGTACTCACTCAGCCAGTAACGAATACACAGTCTCCGGTAAAACAAACGGTTGGATGGACGGGTCCCACAGACGGCTGCGGTGTTTCTCCTCCCGGCAGGTTGATGGTGACTGCCTTTCCCTGCACCTGTGTAGTGTGTACGGTTACAATGGGTTCCCACCGGTAACCCGCTCCCCAGCTTGGATATGTGCTGAAAGAGCCCCTTTTGCCCGCAGGCTCTGGCCCTGGGAACTTTAGCCTTGGCGGTGACTGTGTTTCCCTTTAACGGTTGGACTGTTGCCTTCTATCGGGACTTGGCTGCTGGGAAACCCTGGAGGTTCCCTTCGCTAACGGATTTGACAAATTGCACGGCGACTCCTAGCCTTATCGGGGTCCGTAAGCCCCTGCCGGATGGTGCTGGCTTCTCTTTGCGTACTGGTCCGGTATCGCCGGGCCACCGACCGTCCACGGTCCTTACGGCTAGCTCCAATAGGCCTCTCCTGCAGACGGTCACCACCGTCTGCCAACTTTGCTGTTTCGTCCGGGCCACACACCCGGACCACTTTCTGTCTGCTCCTCTACCACTTCACTTCCTTTCACTTCCAACTCTAAAACTCAACTCCTTCCTTTTCCCGCCTCCAGGACTGTGAACTCCTCGGTGGGCGGGGCCAACCGCCTGGCCCACCCCCTGGTGTGGACATCAGCCCCTGGAGGGAGGCAACAAGGATTTTGTTTGACTTAGGTGTGCCTGACCGGGGTGTGGGGTGTGTTGGTGTAGTACCTGTGATGTCCTGGCTTGTCCAGGGCGCCACATTTGCAGTTGCTTAAAGGGGTTGTCTGGTCTTTTGTTAAAAGGTGCGGTCACTTTTTGTAAATGAAGACTTCTGAATCCTTACAGTGAGCAGTGCGCATGCTGTCAGGATTCACTGGTATTGCCGGTAAGAGGAGAACTATCACTGCTCACCCAGGCTCAATTCACTTGTATGGAGCGAGGATGGACATGTCTAGTAAGAATGTGGTTGGAAATATGATGCAAATACCGGTGAATCTTAACAGCATGCATTGACTGAGCGACTACAGACCTTTATTAGAAGACCGGTTAACCTCTTTAAAGTGACCCTCTGCCCTAGTAATGAAAAGTGGCTATATGTAATGTAAAGTAACCAGCACCTGCAGCCCTCCATTCACTGCCACATCCTCTGCATCATGTTATACAGCAGGGGAAGCTGAGCAGACTGAGATATAGTTTTATGGGAAAAGATTCAATATAATCGGTGTTTTTAAAATTAAAAAAAGCTCTCTTCTTTCTGGGATTTTCAGTCCAATGGGCGGTCTCATCAGGGAGTGAGAGTTACTGCTCTATGCACACTTATACAATGACAGCTGTCAGTCACTGATAGCCCCGCCCACTGGACCGAAAATCCCAGAGAAAGCAGAGGATTAAATGATTAAAACAAAGGTTATACTGAATCTTTTCTCATTAACCTATATAAAAATCCGCTCACCTTCCCCTGCTCTATAACACGGTGCCTGCAGATTGGACTTCATTTTTTATGGTGACAGGTCCCCCTTAAGCTAGACATGGCTGCCATTTGATGGTCCACTTTCAGGAAATAGTTAGTGTATAGCAGTACACTTTCTAAGGTATGTAATCTATGTGGTTTACAAGCAGTTACTTTTTTTTTTTTTTTTTTTTTTTAACATTTTCAGCTTAAAAGTAGACTTTTGATTTCTTCAGTTTTGGAGATTTTATAAAGATAGGTGCATGTAGACTATGTCAAGGACTGGCACCATGGCTTATTCCTTCTGAAGACAATACTAAGGACCAGGAGGAACTCGAGTGGAAGACAAGAGATTCTGCTGCTAAATAGGAAAGGTTTCCTTACAATAAGGGGTACTTTGCACACTGTGACATCGCAAGCCGATGATAGCGATGCCGAGCGCGATAGTACCTGCCCCCATCGCACATGCGATATCTTGTGATAGCTGCCGTAGCGAACATTATCGCTACGGCAGCTTCACACGCACTTACCTGCCCTGCGACGTTGCTCTGGCCGGCGACCTGCCTCCTTCCTAAGGGGGCGGGTCGTGCGGCGTCACAGCGACGTCAAATGGCAGGTGTCCAATAGAAGCAGAGGGGCGGAGATGAGCAGGACGTAACATGCCGCCCACCTCCGTCCTTCCGCATAGCCGGTGGAGGCAGGTAGGAGATGCATTATAGCAGCTTTAAAAAAAAAAAAAAAGGGGGTGGGCTGAATGATTTCCTCAGTTCACACAACATTGTTGGTTATAAATGATTTAGTGAACAAATATATATAATTGGTGGAGGAAGGTTGAACTAGATGGACCTAGGTCTTTTTTTTTTAGCATACAGTGGGGGAAGTATTTGATCCCTTGCTGATTTTGTAAGATTGCCCAGTGTCACTCCATGATCTTAATGTGCTTCTTTTTGAGCTACTCCTTTGATGCCTTGGCTGTATGTTTTAGGTCATTGGCGTGCTGGAAGACCCAGCCATGACCCATTTTTAATGTCCTGGTGGAGGGAAGGAGGTTGTCACTCACGATTTTATGGTACATGGCTCCATCTATTGTCCCATTGATGCCATGAAGTAGTCTTGTGCCCTTAGCAGAGGAACACCCCCAAAAAATAAAGTTTCCCCATCCATGCTTGACAGTGGGCATGGTGTTCTTTGGGTCATAGGCAGCATTTCTCTTTCTCCAAACACGGCGATTTCAGTTAATGCCAAACAGCTCAATTTTTGTCTCATCTGACCACAGCACCTTCTCCCAATCACTCTCAGAATCATCCAAGTGTTCATTCGCATACCCTAGATGGGCGTGCACATGTGCCTTATTGAGCTGTGGGACTTTGCGGATACTGCAGGATTTTAATCCATTATGGCATAATGTGTTACTGAAGGTTTTCTTGGTGACAGCGGTCCCAGCTGCCTTGAGATCATTAACAAGTTGCCCCTGTGTAGTTTTAGGTGATTGCTCACCTTCCTCATGATCCTGGATACCCCACAAGGTGAGATTTTGCATGGAGCCCCACATAAATGTCGAATGACAGTCATTTTGTATTTTTTCCATTTTATTACTATTGAACCAACAGTTGTCTCCTTCTCACCCAGCATCTTATTTATGGTTTTGAAGCCCATTCCAGCCTTGTTCAGGTCTATGATCTTGTTCCTGACATCCTTAGAAAGCTCTTTGGTTTTACCCATGTTGTCGAGTCTGGCTGATTAATTGAGTGTGTGGACAGGAGTCTTTAATACAAGTGACAATTTAAAACCGCTGTCTTTAATGTAGGTAAAAAGATGAGTAGTCTAACTGGTCTGTAAGAGCCAGAACTCAATGGTTGGTAGGGGATCAAATACTTATTTCTCTCTGCAAAATGCACATACATTTATATAATTTAGACAATGTGAGTTTCTGGATTTTATTTTTGATATTCTATCTCTCACTGTTAAAATTAACCTACCCTTAAAGGGAACCTGTCACGTAGAATATGCGTTCTGACCTATTAGCAGACGCATGTGTGCCCTAATTACACCTCCCTACCCATCCCTGTGCTGTAAAATTGTATAATATGAAAGTAACAAAAAACGTTTTATTACCTTTAAATTTCGTATGTAAATAGCAGGGAATGTGGTCACAGGGGTGGCGCCTTGCCCTATGGACGTCTGCATATTTTCGTGGTATCACGCCCCTGTGGGCGCGATACCATGGAGCAACGTCCCCGTGATAGGTCAGAACGTATATTCTAGGTGACAGGTTCCCTTTAAAATTAGACTGTTCAGGTCTTTGTCAGTGGGCAAACTTACAAAATCAAATACTTATTTACCCCACTGTATGTAACTAGACATATACTTAAGTTATATATATGGCCTTCCCACATCTTAAACTTTAACGTTTAGGACATCTCTGCTTAGGACACCTATTTGCTCACAAATATGCATTTTGTATGAAAAGTTATACGATATGCCAGTTGACTAGTGTAAGAATATACATGCATATATAGGTTTAATTTGCTCTTATTATTTTGTAATTTGTTTTATTTGTACATGTCAAAAGTGTGAGAAAGGTTTCATCTCAAATATCCAGGCTAAATAATGTTTACCTATAAAATAGCAAATATGTATTTCATTTAAATAAAAAAGACGCTGTCACCAAAAAATATGGCGGTAGGTGAGTATATCAACACATTGACACCTACTGTACATTACACTACACTACCATTTACACAGATTTAGAAAGCAAAAAAATGAATGGGAGTGCTTCTTTAAAGGACTATCATGTGGGCCTGAGGAATATCAATGTGAAATGCAGTTAGATAAAATTAAAAGGGTTATCCACTAAGTAGACAACCCTTTCTCAGTTGCTATGATCCCTAGTATAAAATAAAAATAAAAATAAAAATAAAAATTTTATCCCTTGACCATACTGGTTGTTACAACTAACTACACCGTGTGCGGAATTATTAAGCAAGTTGTATTTTAGAGGATTTTTTCATTGACCAACAACTATGTTCTCAATCAACCCAAAAGACTCAAGTAGCAAAGCTTAATATTTTTGGAAGTTAGAGTGGGGTTGCTTTAGATTTTATCTATTTTAGGAGGATAACTATTACTGTGCAGAATTATTAGGCAACTTAAGAAAAAACAAATATATACCCATCTCACTTGTTTATTTTCACTAGGTAAACCAATATAACTGCACAAAACTTAGAAATAAACATTTCTGACATGCAAAAACAAAACCCCAAAAAATAGTGACCAATATAGCACCCTTTCTTTATGACACTCAACAGCCTAACATCCATAGATTCTGTCAGTTGCTTGATCTGTTTATGATCAACACTGCGTTCAGCAGGGACCACAGCCTCCCAGACACTGTTCCGAGAGGTGTACTGTTTTCCCTCCCTGTAGATCGTACATTTTATAAGGGAACACAGGTTCTCTATGGGGTTCAGATCAGGTGAACAAGGGGGTCATGTCATAATTTTTTTTCATCTTTTAGACATTTACTGGCCAGCCACGCTGTGGAGTAGTTGGATGCATGTGATGGAGCATTGTCCTGCATGAAAATCATGTTTTTCTTGAATGATACCGACTTCTCCCTGTACCACTGCTTGAAAAAGTTGTCTTCCAGAAACTGCCAGGAGGTCTGGGAGTTGAGCTTCAATACATCCTCAACCCGAAAAGGTCCCACAAGTTCATCTTTGATGATACCAGCCCATACCAGTACCCCACCTCTACCTTGCTGGGGTCTGAGTTGGAGTGGAGCTCTCTGCCCTTTACTGATCCAGCCTCTGGCCCATCCATCTAGCCCATCAAGAGTCACTCTCATTTCATCAGTCCATAAAACCTTTGAAAAGTCAGTCTTAAGATATTTCTTGGCCCAGTCTTGACGTTTTATCTTATGATTCTTGTTCAAAAGTTGTCGTTTTTCAGCCTCCTTTACCTTGGCCATGTCCCCTTGTGCTTTTTGATACTGCAGTAACGTTGCAGCTCTGAAACATGACCAAACTGGTGGCAAATGGCATCTCGGGAGCTTCACGCTTGATTTTCCTCAATTCATGGGCAGTTATTTTGCGCCTTATTTGCCCAACACGCTTCTTGCGACTCTGTTGGCTATTTGCCATGAAACGCTTGATTGTTCTGTGATCACGCTTCAAAAGTTTGGCAATTTCAAGACTGCTGCATCCCTCTGCAAGATATCTCACAATTTTGGACTTTTCAGAGCCCGTCAAATCTCTCTTCTGACCCATTTTGCCAAAGGAAAGGAAGTTGCCTAATAATTAGGCACACCTTATATAGGATGTTGATGTCATTACACCACACCCCTCCTCATTAGAGATGCACATCACCTGATTTACTTAATTGGTAGTTGTCTCTCAAGTCTATACAGCTTGGAGTAGGACAACATGTATAAAAAGTATCATGTGATCAAAATACTAATTTTCCTAATAATTCTGCACATGGTGTAGTCATAGGCTAATAATTTAATAACATTAGGTTATACTAACCCCTGGGGCTGCCGTTGTTCCTGCCAATTTTGTGCCAGGTCTCCCAGGGCTTGCATGACATTGTAATACTACGTGAGGCCTGCAGCCATCCGAGCCTGCTTCCCTCTCCCTTACTTTGGAGGATACCGGCACCTATAAAAAGTGAGAGCTGCTAACTTTTTTTAGATGTCAGGTATGTCTGAAGGAAGGGAGAGTGAAGCGGACGCCTATTCGCTGCAGGGCTCACGTGGCATAACAATGTCATGCAAGCCCCAGGAGACCAGCAGTAGAAATCACAGGAATGGCACTGGAGGCAAGTATGAGATGTTTTTACTTTATATGGTGAAATATAGCAATTGATAAGAGATTGACAGAGTATTGGATAAGCTTTTTAAGTTTCATAGAATACAAATAGGCAGATTGATTAATTACTTTACCCTAAGGGTGTAAAGTAAAACGTGTTCTAGGAAAGCATGGAAACCTTGCAGGGAACAAAAAAAGACCATTATATCCAAAAGAGCCAGATTGGAGTGTGAAGAGATAGATTTGACCACACTGATTGGTTGTTACAAATATCTATTAATAAGCTAATCATCTCAATAACATTAGCAGTAGTCTGAGCAATGAAGCTTTGCCTCATAAATTTTTGTAGTAGCCCCCTACAATGTCTACCAATACTCCTAAATGTCAAAAATGCAAAAAGAAAGCTATACAAAACACCTCGTTTAATTTCAGCCCATTCCATCCAGAAGAATATATTTTCAATCAGCGCCAAAAGTGTATGAGGGTGGAAAGGATTAAATTACAATACACGCTAGACCTTTCTATAGTGGTGTACAGCATACATTAATAATTATATACCAAGCACACAAAATACAGGCACATTAATTGAATTTTTCTTGTCCTCATTCTCACAGTCTGCAAGCACAAGCCTGCAAGCAGTTCCCTTACAAGGCCTGACGTTTTCCCGTCATCCCTGTGTAATTACACACTTGAATGGCTGGACACTGAAGAAAATTGAAGGCCTGAGCTAGGAACAGCTGCCATTTTCTCTCTCCATCACGCAGCTATGATTGCTTGAGAAATGAACAGGCCCAGCTCAAAGCTACTCCAGAATTCTCAGAGGAAATACAGTTCTGTGTTCGAATAATGAGATTCTTAAGGCAAGCGTTACTTAGAATCACACTAGCTAACCGAGCACTCGCCCCTCTCACAAATTAAAACATATGAGATTCAAGGCCAAGATCACAGCCTTCATCATAAGCAAGATGATTATATTCTCAGAGGTCCAGTCTCGTATTCAGCGTTAGGAGACATAATATATTGATATATTTATTGTAACTCCCCTATACCAAGTCTAAAAGCTAATCTATAAATGCCAATTGCTATACCTAAAATCGATGAGTATGTACTAAAGGGATTCGGAGATGTGACACATTAACAATTGTTCATGCATTGGCCATGACAGAGAAGGGGGCTGGCTTACTGATTGACAGACAGACAACCCCTTCACATACACAACGCTAGCACGCTGACACAAAAAACACTGCGCCGAACCTAAGCTAGAATTTAGAGCTGCAGTGTAAAGACTGGTGACTTTACTCAAGAGGATATTAACAAAAATCCATCTTCTCTAGAATACATTTTTTGTTTTGGAATTTGCTCCAAAAGAGTTCAGCAGCAAGATTGAGGCCAGCTGGCCGCCACTTTGCCAACCCATAGACGGCCACCAAAGGTTTTAAAAATGAATTATTATTTTCTGCACGCTCTCCTCTGCCTCGTTACAGCCACTGCGTGATAAATTCAGTTGAACGTAGACTACATGTGCTCCTGGTAGCTCCTCCCTGCAGCCTATACATTGTATCCTGTAAAGTATTGAAGCGTTCTGAATATTTGAGGTTCTTGTAGTTCTCCCAGCAGCCCATATAATCGAGCCAGTACAGTGGTAAATGACCTAGAGCAGGGCTGGGGGCAAAGTGTGGCCTGAAGGTCACATCCAGCCCTCTGGCTGTACCAGTCTGGCCCGCAGACCGAGACAGCTGAAGAATTGAAAAACAGTGGACTGCGGGCTGCACTGTGTTGTTCCCACCGTCCCGTCTGCTGCCACTGTATACACACACACACACACACACACACACACACACACACACAGTGTGTCCACCCATAGCCTGTCCACCGCCATTAACTTGAGAACGGCGGCAGCTATAGGAATAGAAGTGGTGTCTAGGTATAGTAAAGTAGCCATGCGCTACGTAATGAAACCCCCTATAGCGCCACCTGGTGAAAAACAACGGAGTTGGCATTTTTATCTCGAAAACGGAACGAGATAGAGAAAAAAAAGTGAATTACAAAATTGTAGGGCATCATCAATTCAATACGAATTGACACCTTGCATACAGAAATGCTATGATATGAAACCCATGACCCCCCCCCCCCGAACACATTGAATGCTGGTCACGCATATGGCGCTCATTTAACTTTGATGCTCAAAGTAGCCATCATCAGCTGCAATGTACATCTAGACTCTGGACAGCATACTGTATCTTGCTGCACGTTGTGCAATATGGTAGGTGACATCTTTGCACAAGCATCTGTGGTACGCCGTCGTAGGTCCTGCAATGTTGGTGGAGGGGTCGCATACACCTGCTGTTTGATGTAACCTCACAGAAAGAAGTCCAATGGGGTCAAGTCAGGTGAGCGTGGAGGCCACTCCACGCAGCCACCATACCCAATGACTTCTAGGAAGGTCTACATGGGGTATCGCTTCACGTCCGCAGCCTTGTGAGTTTTACACGTTCTAATCATAGCATTTCTCTACGCAAGGTGTCGATTCGTATTGAATTGATGATGCCCTACAAGTTTGTAATTCACGTTTTTTCCTGTATCTCGTTCCATTTTCGAGATAAAAATGCTAACTCCGTTGTTTTTACCAGGTAGTGCTATAGGTGGTTTCACTGCGTAGCGTATGGCTACTTTACTATACCTAGACACCACTTCTATTCCTATAGCTGCCGCCGTTCTCAAGTTAATGGCGGTGGACAGGATATGGGTGGACACATAGATAGATAGATAGATAGATAGATAGATAGATAGATCGATATCTGTGTGGCTATATGAGGGCGCATACTAGTTATAGGAGGCTATGTGCAGGCTTGTAGTGTAAATAGAAGGCTATATGGGGCTCATAACGTATATAGGACGCTATATACAACATGGCCATAAAATAACCTAAGGTAGGGGGGCGTGGCTTGAGCTTGATGGCAGGCGGACGCTTTCTCTAAGAGCTCCGCAGGCTGAGGCGGCAGATTACAAATTACAACCCATCAGGCACCTCCAAACATGCCTGGAAAGAAAGGCACAGACAAACCAAGCAGACCACCAGCGCTGAGGAGCGGCAGCACAGCGGTGGATCACTTTTTCAGAAGTGGGAAGCTGTCCCCGGGTCCCAGGCCTGCTCCTGTCATGGCACCTTCGACCACGAGGCAGACGCTTGCAGCAGGAGGAATTAGCAGAGGACATGGTGTGGAAGCGGCAGGGGAGACTCACATCACAGAGGTACAGAGCGGTGTCAGTGCAGCGCTGACAGGATCAAGCTCTCCACGTGTTTTCCAGACACCAGCGGTGCAGGGGAATACAGGAGGAGAGCCCGCTGTGAGACATATACAGGAGGAGGGAGGAGGGGGAATTCCAACCTCACAGCAAAGATCAGGAGGTCAGGCTGATGCAGAGAACAGGAGCGTGGGTGCTGAGGGAATTAACCCTGTAAGCACAGACAGCATGAACTCTCAAGGGATATCAGGTTCCCAGGAAAACTCATCCCCAAACAATCAGGGGAAGCAAACTGGAGGCCAAATCACACCTATAGTTAACCCTGGCTGTCTCTCTGCAGAAACAGATAGCATATTGCAATTACTGTCAGCTCTCCCTACCAAAAATGATCTAGACATACTAGTGACCAAAATGGAGGCGGCACATGAAAGGGCCCTGTCTATTGTGAAAGGGGACATTGACGCTCTGGATACACGCACAACAGCAGTGGAAAAAGACGTATTTACATTATTTGAAAGAGTTAACACACTGGAGCAAGATCTCTCCAATTCCAGAACACACCTGCAAAATGTCGCCATTCTATTAGATGATCAAGAGAATAGGGGAAGGCGAAATAATATCCGATTGAAAGGCATTCCAGAAGTGATAACAGCCAATGCCCTGCTCAAGTCTGTAACTCTAATATTCAACAAGGTGATGGGGGCTGCTGAGGATACCACCTATGTGATTGATAGGGTCCACAGAGTGTTCCGCCAAGGCCCGGGGGATACTGCCCAACCAAGAGATGTTCTGTGCAGACTACATTACTACACCGATAAAGAAGCCATACTGAGAAATGCATGGACCTATGGAACTGTCTCATATGAAGGGTCTGAAGTCAAGCTCTTTCCTGACATATCATCCAGAACCCTGTACATGAGACGCCAACTTATGCCAATTTTGCAAAAGATCAAAGATAAAGGAGCATCCTACAGATGGGGACATCCATTTCACCTAATAGTTCGCCACAAAGGGGACCAATTCCTGCTGAAGCGTCCGGAGGAAGTGGAAAGTCTCTTCCAATTTCTTGATACGCCTGCGGTGGAAATTCCTAACTGGCTACTGATGGACAGACCTGCCGGGTTACCCCAAAGAAAAAGAGGAAGTAGACGTCTGCCTGCGAGATATCAGAAAAGTTCCAGGGACTTCGTGCCGATCGGTTATTGTTCCCAGGAGGAGCCAGATTGATGACTCGGGTTTGATCATGGTTTTTTGTCTCATGGTGGGAGGAGCGGGAGATAGGCCATATTTTTAGGCCTGGTGTGGTCATCATAATATTGTATTAAGGTCTTGCGAAATGTCCTGAAGTATTCATGCTTTTCGCTCTTTTTTTTTTTTTTTCTTCTTCCCCCCCCCCTTCTCTCTCCCCCCCTCCTCTCCATGTGGGTTATAAGGACCCTTGAATTGTTAAGTTTTGAGGATAGTCTGGAAATTTTGGTAGTCATCTAAGTTCTGTGCCTCTCACCGCCCTGTCCCAGTATGGGGGGGTGAGATGTGGGTTTGTAGTTTAAAATAGCAATGTCATTTTTGCCTAGAGCCTGTTCAGCTTCTGCCCTTGGTCTTCCACGCACCCCAAGGGTGGTTCTCCCGTTAGGAGGGCACCAGGTCTCCGAAAGTTTCAGTGAGACTGTATAGTTTTAGAGTGTATAATTGTACTGGTCGTTCTTTTAGGCCAGCCGGTACGGTCTATAATTATATTTTGTCTAACTCTTAACGTACTCTTTCTCTAACTCATTATCCTTTTCTCCTTCTTGGTTTCTTTCTTTCTTCTGCGTTTTTTCTCTCTGTAGGGTCTGAACCCTTCTCTCTCCTTCCTGACTTTTCTGACCCCCTCTTCCCTTCCATCCCCTATCCCACTCTCTCATATCCCGTCCTCTCCCGTAGGGGGTACACCACAGCTCTTGACATAACTATGCACAGATCAGGGGTCTCGGAAGTGAAATATGGGACACTAAATGTAAAAGGACTACATAGCCCGGGTAAGAGGTCTATCCTGGCAAACTCGTTAAAAAAAAATGGGGTCCAAGTTGCCTTTCTGCAGGAAACGCATTTATGCAAACATAAACCATTCAAACTAACATCACGCTGGTTCCCTGAGGCATACCATAGCTTCTCACCAGACCCGAAGTCCCGAGGAACTAGCATCCTCATCGCTCGCGCAATTCCCTGGGAGTTCATGGACTCTCGCAGTGATGACATGGGCAGACTATTAATGGTGAAGGGCAGGATCGCCAGGCATATTTACACTCTGGTATCCATATACCTTCCCAATATAGGGCAGATTGACACCCTGGCGGGATTTCTGGAGTCAATGGAGGACTTCGTGGAGGGGACACTCATACTAGGGGGGGATCTCAATATTGCTCTAAACCCAGCGCAGGACACTTCGACAGGCACTTCGGCACATCCTACATCAGCTCTCCGCAGGCTGCGGTGCATGTTACATGAACAGCAGCTTGTGGATACATGGAGACTTCTGCACCCGTCCGATAAAGACTACTCTTTCTATTCAAATGCACATGGAGTGTACTCCAGACTGGATTACTTTTTTGTGAAACACAAAGACCTTGAAAGGATCTCTAAAGCCCAGATAGACAACATAACCTTCTCTGACCACGCACTCTGCACAGTGTCGGTCTTGTTGCAGTCCCCGATTCCACAGCAGTGGCAGTGGAAGCTGAACACTTCCTTGCTGGAGGACCCGGGAAGCCTGCAGATGGTACAGAATTCTTTGACAGAATACTTTACAATGAATGCGGGTGGGGACACTTCACCAACAACGGTTTGGGAGGCTCACAAGTGCGTCATTAGGGGGGTGCTCATACAGCAAGGGGCAAGGAGAAAGAGGGAAAGGGAATTGGAGGTTAACAGGTTGCTCACACAGCTGAGGGATTTAGAGACACAACATA
Source organism: Anomaloglossus baeobatrachus (assembly GCF_048569485.1). NCBI lineage: Eukaryota > Metazoa > Chordata > Amphibia > Anura > Aromobatidae > Anomaloglossus > Anomaloglossus baeobatrachus. The sequence goes on from NC_134354.1 coordinate 296,653,223, forward strand.
AGCAGATGCCCTCAGCAGAGTTGGGGGGATCCTTATTTAAAGTTCGGGATGAATTGCGGAAATTACTTAACAACAAGGCAAAGGGGGTCCTTAATAGATGCCGTAGACACTTCTATGAATACGGGAACAAGTGCAGCAGGACTTTAGCGAGAGCACTCAGACAACAACAGGCGACAACCTTTATATCAAAAATATCCCCATCACATCCCCAGGGTTCAATATTACACTCTTCGGTAGAAATAGCGGAGGCGTTCCAAAAATTCTATGAGTCCTTATATAATCTAGAGACAAATGACCCTGCAAAGTCAAAATCATCTTTTGAAAGAAAAATTTCAGAGTACCTCAGAGAAGCAAAAATGCCGAGGTTGGAAGATTCTGACATAGCTATGTTAGAAACTCCAATCTCAAAGCAAGAACTGGTGGACGCAATTACGTCATCAAAACCGGGAAAAGCTCCAGGGCCGGATGGCCTTCCCCTGATTTACTATAAAAAATTTACAGAGATGATATCTCCACACCTCCTGTCAGCATTAAATTCCAGGGCCTCAGAGGGCTCAACCCCTAATGCAGATTCGTTGAGAGCACATATTACGGTATTACCAAAAATAGGGAAAGATCCAACACAATGCGCCAGTTATCGCCCGATATCCCTGCTGAATGTGGACACAAAATTATTTGCCAAGATCTTAGCGAACAGGTTGGCTCCTTTTCTTTCTTCAATAATTCATCCAGATCAGGCGGGCTTCATGGCAGGCCGTGAGGCACGGGATAATACTGTTAAGGCCATTAATCTGATACATAAAGCTAAAATGGGGGGTCTACCGTCTATGCTTCTGTCAACAGATGCCGAAAAGGCTTTCGACAGAGTAGACTGGACCTTTATGGAAGCCACGCTCGGTTGTCTTGGGTTGGGACGCGGCATGATGAATTGGATCATGTCTTTATACTCGGTACCCTCGGCAAGAGTCCGGGTAAATGGGATTCTGTCCGACCCATTTAAAATATCTAACGGCACCCGGCAAGGATGCCCATTGTCTCCGCTAATCTTCATCCTGACGCTAGAACCCTTCCTCAGACATGTACGAGCCAATTCTGATATTACAGGCATTGGGGTTGGCCAGGCAACACATAAAGTAGCTGCATATGCGGATGATCTTCTGTTTTTCGTTTCGGCACCAAGGATTTCGCTCCCAAACTTAATGAGGGAGTTTCAGAAATTCTCCAGCCTATCAAACTTTAAGATAAATTTCACAAAATCTGAGGCTCTCAACATAAATCTTACTTTTAAAGAAGTGGAAGAGTTGAAAACATCGTTTAGTTTTCGATGGGCAGCCCAATCCCTAAATTACCTGGGGGTACGTCTGACCAGTGACTTGGGTCTACTTTACTCACAGAACTTCCCATCTCTGTTATCTAGTATCAGGAAAGACTGTGACAGATGGGGGAAATTATTATTCTCCTGGTTTGGCAGATGCCAGATATATAAAATGAATGTCCTACCCAGAATTCTTTACCTGTTACAGGCGCTCCCAATCAAAATACCGTCTGGATTCTTCAAATCTCTGGAATCCATTCAGTCTTCGTTCATTTGGGGAGGTAAATCGGCACGCATAAAAAGAGCTATCTTACACAGGACCAAGGGGGGTGGGGGGATTGGGTTGCCAGATATAAGAAGATATCACTTAGCTGGGCATCTTACTAGAATGATTGACTGGTGCAGGAACGGGTCTCAGAAGGCGTGGGTACAGATAGAGCAGTCCTTTTCCCCAATACCCCTCAACAAATTACCGTGGGTACTCTCTGAGGTCCCTGCAAGATTGAAATCACATCCAACTATCGGACCAACCGTGACATACTGCAATACTGGGAAGGTGCAATCGGAGTTGATACCCAGACACTCGAGCCTGACACCGATCTTGAGCCATCCTGCTTTTGAACCAGGTAGAACAGACCCAGTATTTCAGGCATGGGTTCGGGGCGGGGTGGACCGGGTGGAAGACTTTGGGATTCGGGACAACTGGCCGCAGGTGGAGGGTTTGGGGGTTAGACAGGATCCCATCCCACTGGGTCTATGGAGATGCTTACAATTGACGCATTTTTTCAGTAGTCTCCCAGCTAGGACCCACTTTCAACGTCCTAAGACACAGTTTGAAAAATTGTGTATGGGTTCAGGCACAATACGACATTCGCTTTCAGTGGTTTATTCACTTTTGTCTTCGTCCCCTGACCAACAACTTCCCCCGTTTGCTTCACAATGGGAATGTGAGTTGGGTATTCAGCTGACACCAATACAGTGGGAACGGATCTTCAGATTGGCACACACATCTTCCATCAGCTCCAGGTTCCAGGAGGCTAGCTATAAACTGTTATCCAGATGGTACAGAGTACCCTCCAGGTTACATGTCATGTTTCCAACAGTAGACCCCACATGTTGGAGATGTGGCACAGCAGAGGGTAACATTTTACATGTGTTTTGGGGGTGTGAGGCGATCCGGCCCTTCTGGAAGGGAGTGTCCGACACCATTCGCCAGGTTACTGGCAATGACGAGGAGCTGGGACCTGCTGCTGCCCTATTGCATCACTGTGGGGTCCCTGAAAAAACCTATAAGAATTCTTTGAGGAAATTCCTTATTATGGCTGCGAGAGTATGCATACCTGAAAGATGGAGGAGCACGACCCCTCCCACGTTGGTCCAATGGATCAATAAGGTCAATGACCTCATGTACATGGAGGATTTAACCTCCTCGCTGCATGATACATATGAGAAATTCTGGTCCACTTGGCGAGAATGGTTGGACTTCCAACATTCAGAGGAATATAGCGTCCTGGTGGGGGGCGATGTGGCTGCCGATGGAACCGCAGTTTGCAACACTTAGCTGAATTCCCCTCCCTACCCCCCCCCCCGATTTCCTCCCTCTCTCCCCCCCCTCTCTTCCCCTCCCCCTCCCATTTTTCTTCCTACTTTTCTATTCTTCTCACACTGATTGCCTAATAACTTCTCTTTCTTCTCTAGCCTTTCTATCTTTCTTGTTTCACATGTATTTGTGAGTCACCTTCGTTATCTGTTTTAATGTGAATCTGTATTAAAGCAAAAATGTGGTGGAACCTAGACTTATCAGGAACCCGGGAGGAGATATATGAAGGAACGTGATTCAGCAAGATACAAATATATATTTCCCGTTTGGCATCTTGTTAATGATATATGTATTGTAGTGCAAATTGGCCTGATTGGTCATAAGAACTGTATTATGTTATGTTGAAGGTTTTCACTTAAAAATAAAGAATTTAAAAAAAAAATAACCTAAGGTGTTTGAAGCCATGTGCAGAAAGACCCAGTGGACAGAATTGGCTGAAAATTGGTATGTATGCTATTCAAGGCATGGGGAATCGGAAGGCATCTTAAAAAAATTTTTTATACCAAAACTCCCCAACTCTTGAAAAAGTGGCGCTGTACAGTGAGCGTACCTTGCAACTCAGTCTGCAAGATGCCTGTCTCTTTGCTGGATTGTGCGCTGTTAGTGCGGTTGTTTTATGAGAATGCCAGGAATGCTACAGCTGCACTGAGAGCCTTTTGTCGTTTGAAAGGCCTTCACACATGTAACGGTCCAATGTCTGTCAATTCGCTGAGACAGATGACGATATGTTTTGAGGCAACAGGGTTACTGAGTGTTCAGCCAGGGCGCGGACGTCGACCAGGGCGCGGACGACAACCGGTAAGCATAAAGGTTGTGGAGAACATTGCCACTGTAGTCGTGGAACAGGGCACAAACAACCCTGCCAGGAACCCCAGTGCACGCAGTGTTTCCAGGCAATTGGGGCTACCGTACAGTACAGTGTGGCTAGTTCTCCGAAAGGTCTTGTGGGCATACCAGAACAAAATTAGCTATCATCAACAACTTCTTCCTCATGATAATGATACCCGCATGGCATTTGCGTTCATGTTTCTGCCGAGAGTGGAAGTGGATGGCAATTGGCCATGGAATGTTCAGTGGTACAACGAAGCGCATTTTTACCTGGATGGAACGGTAAACACACAAAACTGTAGCATATGGGCTACAGAAAATCCGCATGCGGTGGAGGGGGTTCCGCTGCACTTGTCAAAGGTAACCGTTTTGTGTGGCTTCCCCTCATCAATCATTCTCTGACCATTCTTTTACCAAGAAATGAAGCCAACTGGGGTTGCTACCTGTTCCGTGACAGCAGCGAGATACCAGACAATGCTGGAAACACCAAGGTTACTTACTGGTAGCAGTTTTTTCCAGAACCCATGTCAACACCACGTGAGAGAGAGAGATCCGCCCAGCAAGGACAGGAAACCATTCTGAAATAAAACGGCGGTACCTCTTCCCCTCTTCAGTTGTTTTCTGAGAATGAGAGGACCTCCAACAATCGTTAGTAACTTAACTCAGTCACCACTAATACACATGCACACACACCATTATAGTATGCGTGGGTATGGGTACGTGTGTGCACCAATTATATGGGTGCTATCATGGGTTTTGGAAAAAACAGCTACCGGTAAGTAATCTTGGTGTTTTCCCCTCACCCATGACAGCACCACATGAGAGAATTACAGAGAACTGTATGGCTTAGGGAGGGACCATCACCTCAAGAACCTTTCGACCAAAGGAAAGATCAGCCGAGGAGGATAGGTCCAGCCGATAGTGTTGGAAAAGGGTAGGTTGTGAGGACCAAGTAGCGGCCCTGCAGATCTGGTCAAGAGATACTTGAACCTTCTTTGCCCAGGAAGTAGACATCGCTCGGGTGAAATGAACCCGAATGTCATCAGGGGCAGCAGCACCACTAGCAGAATAAGCTAAAACAATAGCGTCCCTGAACCATCTAGCTATAGTGCTTTTAGTCACTCCTAACCCTTTTTTATTCCCCTGATAGGCTATAAACAGAGATTGTGTTTTTTTTAACTTCTCTGTTGCTGACATATGCTGTAACTCAGCCCGCCTGACGTCTAATGTGTGGAACTTACGTTCGCCTGAATTTTTTGGAGCAATGCAAAACGAGGGCAGAATTATCTCCTGAGATCTATGAAAGGTTAAAGCAACTTTAGGGAGATAGGCTGGATCAGTACGCAGTATTATCCAATTCTCAAGCACTTGAAGATATGGAGGAACTATTGAGAGCGCTTGGAGATCGCTGACTCTACGGGCAGATGTCAAGGCCACTAATAGCACGGTCTTCAGTGTTAGCAATTTAAGGGAAACTGCATCAATAGGCTCAAAGGGGTGACCGGTGAGGGCTTCCAGCACCAAATTTAAATCCCAGGGAGGAACTTTAGAAATGACGATGGGTCTAGTTCTACTGCATTCTTTCATGAATCTTTTAATCCATCTATGGCCCGCAAGGTCATAATCATACAGGGCCCCTAAAGCTGAAACTTGAACCTTTAGGGTGTTGACTGCCAGTCCTAATTCAAAGCCTTTCCGCAGAAATTCTAAAATAGATGTGATAGGAATCCCTGCATCTAAGGAGGTATCTGAAAAAGCAAGGAATTTTTTCCAAATCCTACTATAAATTCATGTTGTGACCGGTTTTCTGATTTTTTGCAAGGTAGACACGAGTGCCGATGGGAATCCCCGATGTGTCAGTAACGACCTTTCAAGTTCCACGCCGTCAGATGGAAGCCCTTCTATTGTGTATGGAATACTGGACCCTGCACTAGGAGATATGGAATCTTTGGAAGGATCCAGGGATCTGTGAGTGACAGACCCCATGAGAGAGAATCAAGGCCTCTTGGGCAAGAAGGACACAATGAGAAGAACTTTCGCCTGATCCTCTCTGATCTTCCGTATAACAGATGGTAGGACAAGCGGAGGGAAGGCGTAAGCCAGTTGGAAAGTCCATGGAAGGTGGGAAGCGTCCACTGCATATGGGTGTTCTGCGGGGTTTAGGGAGCAGAACCGGGCTGCCTGTCTGTTGGACCGAGTGGCAAAGAGATCGATTTGATGCCTCCCCCACAGAGCAACAATGCGCTGAAAGATTTTTGGATTCAGACGGCATTCTTCCTGCTTCAACTAGTGACGACTCAGGAAGTCTGCTGTTGTATTTGAAAGACCTCTGATATGAAGGGCCGAGAGGGAGAGTACATACTGTTCCGCCCACTGGAGGAGCCTGTAAGATGTGGTCATCAGGGACTGAGATCTTGTGCCCTCCTGGTGATTTATATAGACCACCGTGGACTAATTGTCTGATAATATTCGGACCTGGCGGCACTGAAGGACAGGAAAAAAAGCCTTTCAATGCCTTTTCTACTGCCCAAAGTTCTCTGAGGTCAAAGGGTTGTACCGCCTCCCAGATTGACCAGGACCACTGGGATATCTGTGCATCCATGTGTGCACCCCACCCCAGCTGGCTGGCATTCGTGGTGACTATCCTGTCCCTGAGTCAGCCATGGAATTCTTGTGGAAAGATGTTCCCTGGATGTCCACCATCAGAGGGAATTCCTTGTTTCCAAGGATAGAACTATTTCCTCTTCCAAATATCCTCCTAATTTTCTTTGGGCAGAGAGGATTGCCCACTGAAGATCCCTTGAGTGGAGCTGGCTCCAGGGCACTGAGGGTAGCAGGACGTCATGGTCCCTAAAATAGACATGGCCCTTCTGAGGGACATCCTGGGATGGCGTATGGTATGTAGAGCAAGTGACGATATTTTTAAGATTTTGTTCTCTGGTAAGCAATATATCTAGCGTTCTGAATCCAACAGCATGCCCAGGAACAATTGAACTGTAGCTGGTTCCAGCCGAGACTTGGCTTTGTTCATAATCCAGCCCAGGTCCTTCAGGACTACCTGGAGGCTCTGTACACGCTGTATACAATGTTGTTGCGAGTTGCCGATGACGAGAAAGATGTCCAGATAGGGAACGAGGAGCAGATTCTGAAGTCTCAAGAAGGCTGTTATCTACGCTATTTTGGTAAAAATTCGTGGAGCAATTGAAAGTCCAAAGGGAAGTGCCACGAATTGGAAATGACAGATCCTTCCCTGAATAGACAGAGCTACCCTTAAAATATTGTTGATGGACCGGATGAATAGGAACGTGGTAGTAGTCATCTTTGAGGTCCACTACCACCATGTAGCAATTGTGATGCAACAGTTTGATGGCCGACTGTACAGATTCCATCTTGAAGGGATGGGTCTGGATGTACTGATTCAGTTTCTTCAGGTTGATTATAGTCCTGAATGAACCATCCGGTTTTCTCACCAGAAAGAGAGGGGAGTAAAACTCTTCAATTGTTCTGCAAGGGGAACCTCGCAAAGGACTCGTTTGCCTACCAGTCCTATGATCTCTAATTCCAGAGCCTGTTGTTCTTCCCGTGACCACCTAAAAGGTGTTAAGATGTTTCGATGTTGAGGATATTGCATAAACTGGATTCTGAGACCCTCTCGGATAATACTCAGAACGTACATGTTTGAGGAAATGCCTTCCCAGGTGGTTAAAAAATAGAAAAGCCTTCCTCCCACCTGTGGCCTGGCGTCATTGGGATGGTTTTCTTGAGGAAGTGGCGGAACCGCCGAACATGTATCCCGATTCCCTTCTGGATTTGTGTTCCCACTTACGATTGTCAGGAGGCTTTCCTTTGTAAAACTTTCTCCTCCGGAAGGAAGAACTGTGGGAACTGGATGAAAACCTAGGGAAAGATTTCTTCCCATCTGTCACGTTTTCCACGCCGTCCTCCAACTGTTTGCCAAAAAGAAGCTGACCATCACATGGCATTGTGCATAGCTTATGGTTGGACTGCAAGTCCCCTGGACAGCCTTTTAACCATAGTGCCCTGCTTGCGGCACTCGACAATCCGGCGGATCTAGCTCCCAACCGAATAGAGTCTGTGGATGTGTCTGCCATAAAAGCCTCTGCACCCCGTAGTAGCGGCAGATTTGACAGGATCTGGTCCCGAGGTGTTTTGTCTCTGAATTGATCTTCAACCATCAATGTGCGTGCCGCACAGGTAAACTGCCCTCTGCCGACTCCCATACATGTTTTAGATAGCAGTCAGCTTTTTTTCCAGGAGATCCTTTAAGATCCCTGCATCCTCTAAGGGCAAACGCCAAGCTTTGGAAGATTTAGCCACTGCCGCATCTATTTTAGGGGTTTTCTCCCATGGGACAGAATCTTTCTCTTCAAATGGATATTTTCTTTTAGAAGAAGAGGGGAGAGCTCCTGCTCTATCAGGACGACTCCATTGCTTCTTAACCCCTTCATGACCATGGATGGATATATCCGTCATGGAGCGTGTCCTGTTAAGCCCCGCCCCCTTTCACGGGCAGGCGGCGGCGGTCGGCACACATATCAGCTGTTTTCAACAGCTGACATGTGTGCCTGCATAAAAACACCAAAAAACGGAGCGGTAACAAATGTTCAATAAACATGCAACATTACAAGCATGTGATCCTCAAGACTAGAAAAAAAACAAGGAGAAAAATTGTAGGAAAAATACCCTGACTATAAATAAATAAATAAATTGCAAGTGCTTAATAACAGGGTACTTAGTATATAAATTTTTGCAAAAAGGTAAGAAGCTGTCTCACCTCGTCACGGTGTACCCATCTGAGACAGTCCCTAACCTACTAAAGTTAAAAACATATTCTGTACTTGCAATATTGCAAGTTGGGGGCGCAGCCCTCCTGATACTGAGGCTGAACAACTACTTGCTTCTCACTTTTGCTGTGTATTTAATCTGGGACCCAGCTGACCACTTTACCATTCATATTGAAGTTTTGACATGACACAAGTCAGGTACAGAATATGTTTTTAACTTTAGTAGGTTAGGGACTGTCTCAGATGGGTACACCGTGACGAGGTGAGACAGCTTCTTACCTTTTTGCAAAAATGTATATACTAAGTACCCTGTTATTAAGCACTTGCAATTTATTTATTTATAGTCAGGGTATTTTTCCTACAATTTTTCTCCGTTTTTTTTCTATGTGTGCCTGCATGTTGCGAGTGGAATCGCTTCCACTCACAACATTTAACCCCTTAAATCTCGCTGCCAAAGTCTGGCAGCGAGATCTATATGCGCGCGGCCATGATTTTTACTTACCGCTGCCCCCACCGGAAGTCATGTGCGTGATCACGTGACTTTCGGTGGTTGCCATCGTAGCACAGGGTCATGTGATGACGCCTGCAGCTATGAAGTTTCACTTTCGTTTTCCCTCGGCCGAGAGCAGAGAGAAACAGGAAGTGACTGAATCTGCTGTTTACAGCTGTATAGCTGTGATCAGCAGATAGATAAGAGCAATCGGATTGCTGATCGCTATAGCCCCCTAGGGGGACTAGTAAAATAAAAAAAAAAAAAGTAAAAAAAAGTTTTAAAAAATATAAAAAAAAAAAAAAAAACCTAAAAGTTCAAATCACCCTTTTCCCCCCCATTGAAAATTAAAGGGTTAAAAAATAAATAAATATACACATATTTGGTATCGCCGCGTTCAGAAATACCCGATCTATCAAAATATAAAATCAATTAATCTGATTGGTAAACAGCATAGTGGCAAAAAAATTCCAAACGCCAAAATTACGTTTTTTGGTCGCCGCAAGTTATACGCAAAATGCAATAACAGGTGATCAAAACGTAGCATCTGCGCAAAAATGGTACCATTAGAAACGACAGCTCGAGACGCAAAAAATAAGCCATCACTGAGTCATAGATCCCAAAAAATGAGAACGCTACGGTTTTCGGAAAATGGCGCAAAACGTGCGCCACTTTTATTGGACAAGATTGTGAAATTTTTTTAGCCCCTTAGATACAAGTAAACCTATACATGTTTGGTGTCTACAAACTCGCACCGACCTCAGGCATCATACTCACACATCAGTTTTACTATATAGTGAACACCGTGAATAAAACATCCCAAAAACTATTGTGCCAGCACACTTTTTTTGCAGTTTTTCCACACTTGGAATTTTTTTGCTGTTTTCCAGTACACCATATGGTAAAACTTATGGTTTCATTTAAAAGTACAACTTGTCCCGCAAAACACAAGCCCTCATATGTCAAGATTGAAGGAAAAATAAAAAAAGTTACGGCTCTCGGAAGAAGGGGAGCAAAAAACAAAAACGCAAAAACGGAAAATGCCCCGGGGCTGAAGGGGTTAATAAGCGAATCCACCTTAGTGTTTACAGGGAAGGAAATCTTCTCCTCTAACCCACCAAACACGTCTTCAAGAGATTTTGAGGTCTTCTCATCTTTAAGGCCCATTGTGGCTCGTATTGCTTTGACCAGTTTCTCCATATCCTCAACACGGAAACATGGTCTGCCCCCCCTATCACTGTCAGACGATGAGGAATCTGAGCCAGATGTAAGACTGGATGAGGAGGAGAAGCTGGATTCAGAAACGACTATTTTGTTTTTCTTTTTCTTCAGGATAGTCTTTAAAAAAACTTGTATCTCAGAATGGATAGTCGATCTGAGTTCAGCAGAAACCCCCGGGAACTCTTCAGCTATTATAACAAACTTCAGATGGACTCGGACATGTGCTGGCTTAAGCAGGGGAACACATCTGGCACTGCAGGATCTGAGTCCCTGGCGGCATAGTGTGTTACTAATGGTAGCCTTTTGTTATGGTGGTCCCAGCTCTATGCAGGTCATTCACTAGGTCCCCCCTTGTGGTTCTGGGATTTTTACTCACAGTTCTTGTGATTATTTGGACCCCCATGAGCAAGAACTTGCGTGGAGCCCCAGATCCCCAGATCAAGGGAGAGTATCAGTGGTCTAGTATGTCTTCTATTTTCTTATTATTGCTCCCACAGTTGATTTCATCACACCAAGCTGCTTGCCTATTGCAGATTCAGTTTTCCCAGCCTGGTGTAGGGCTACAATTTTGTTTCTGGTGTCCTTCGACAGCTCTTTCGTCTTCACCACAGTGGAGTTTGGAGTGTGACTGTTTGAGGTTGTGGACAGGTGTCTTTTATACTGATAACAAGTTCAAACAGGTGTCCTTACTACAGGTATTGAGTGGAGGACAGAGGAGCCTCTTAAAGAAGAAGTTACGGGTCTGTGAGCCAGAAATCTTGTATATTTTTAGATTACTAAATACTTATTTTCCACTATAATTTGCAAAAAAATAAAAAAACTTGCCAAATCAGACAAGGTGATTTTCTGGATTTGTATTCTCATTTTTTCGCTCATAGTTGTGGTCTACCTATGAAGTCAAATACAGGCCTCTCTTATTTTCGTAAGTGGGAGAGCTTGCACAATTGGTGGCTGACTAAATACTTTTTTTTCCCTACAGTACATTCCAAAGTACGGAGAACCGAACTACTAACTATAAACCATTCTTACAGATTTTCAATCAGAGAACAAACTTACTAAATAATAAAAGATATAAAAAGCTTTCCTCAATATACCACTGGGACAGGGCCACATTAATAAAGAAAACATACAGATATTTGAAAATGCATTATTCAAGACCCCATAACAAAGAACAATGGTCTACTTTATTTCAGAACCCACTCATTGCAGAAACCTTTGGAGGAAAACCCCTTTTATACATTACAAGGACCCATAAACTTTAGATAACTCAGAATTCTCCCATATAATCCTGCTTTTGTAAAAAAAAAAAAAAAAAAAAATGTGGGAGGGTCTTAAAGAGTGTACTGCCAAAGACACAACCAATTATTATACACCCCGCAAATCCACCCCTTCACTGAACAACCCTCAAATCACACCATAGGCACCACGCTAATTATTCAACCCCCAATTCTCACCAGACAGCCCCTACTCCAAGCCATATAGAGATATAGAGCCTCATACACTCCACTCACGTATTCCAAAAAAAGTATCCTCTTACAGCAAGCCGCCTCATTATACACCTCCCAAATCCCAACAGAGACATCACCTCATTTTACATACCCAAATGACACAGATTCCTAAGTCCCACGCAGATATTACCCTCATTATACACCACCAAATCTGGCCATAGACACCCTTCTAATTGCAGACACCTCCCCAAATTCCCACACAGACACTCCGCAATTATTCATCCCTAAATCCCTTCCATACATATTTTCCTCATTACACACCCCCAAGTCTCATTTCAGATATCCCCCTTGTTATTGAACCCCTAAATCCCATCATAGACATGTCCCACCATATTATTTTCCGCCAAATCCTACTGCAGGCCTCCTCTCATTATACACCACTTAAGTCCCACCAGAGCCCCCTTATTATACACCCCCCATATCCCACCTCAGACCCCACTCATTAAAACACCCTCAACTCACATAACAAACCCCCCTCATTATAAACACCCAAATCCCACAACAGACCCCCCTTATTATATACCCTACAACTCAATCCCCACTCACACATCCCCAAATCCCATCACCGACCTCGATTCATTACACATCCCCAAATCCCACTACCACAGACATCTAATACATTACACAACTGTAAGGGGTACTTTGTACACTACGACATCGCAGCTGCGATGTCGGTGGGGTCAAATTGAAAGTGACGCACATCTGGCGTCGCTGTCGACATCGGAGTGTGTAAATCCTTTTTGATACGATTAACTAGCGCAAAAGCGTCAAAATCGTATCATCGGTGTAGTGTCGGTTATTTCCATAATGTCGCGGCAGCGACAGGTACGATATTGTTCCTCGTTCCTGCGGCAGCACACATCGCTGTGTGAGAAGCCGCAGGAGCGAGGAACATCTCCTTACCTGCGTCCCGCGGCTCACGCCGACTATGCGGAAGGACAGAGGTGGGCGGGATGTTTACGTCCAGCTCATCTCCGCCCCTATGCTTCTATTGGCCGCCTGCCGTGTGACGTAGGAAGGAGGCGGTTCGCCGGCCAGAGCGACGTCGCAGGGCAGGTGAGTGCATGTGAAGCTACCGTAGCGATAATGTTCACTACGGTAGCTATCACAAGATATCGCAGCTGCGAAGGGGGCAGGGACTATCGCACTCGGCATCACTACCATCGGCTTGCGATGTCGTAGTGTGCAAAGTACCCCTTAGTCCCACCTCAGACTCACCATTTTATTATAAAACCACCCCCACTAAAATATATATATCTTTATACACGCTGATGACACTTCGCATTGCCCCTCTTCAATTAAATACACCAGTCTCTTACAATTCATAGCATATCACCTGCAGCTTCATATTGATGCACTGAACAAGAAAGTGCAAGTCACTACGTGACCAGGTGACATCATACCTACAAGGAATCCATATATTCTAGCATCCAACTACATTAGTACTGTACTCCTGGATGAAATCAGGCGCAGGACGTAAGTCCTGGCCTAGTGTATGGGTCGTAAGGTTGCATGCACCGCGATCTAACAACACACACTCTGGACTGGAACTTCAAGCCATGACTAGGACCAGGACCAGAGCAGCTCTGCGCATGCGCCACAAATTGAATTTTCCAGATACCTGGAGATTGGGGCTCCTTTATTAATTTAGGTGATTAAGAAACTTGCATACATGTTTTACAGGGGTTGTCCACTACCGAAAACCCTCAGCTAAATAAATTCATGGTCTGAATTAGAATAGATCAATACTCACATGCTTGACAACTGCACTCTGCTTTTTCTGAAACCCAATAGACTGAATGGAATCGCAATTGGACATGAAATGGGGTTAAAAGTGCCCCTTGTTCTGATGATAGGTCATAACTTCCTTTCACTGGAGAAGCCCTTTAAGTTCATTGGCAGAAATATAACAAACACAGACCTATGCTTTGAACCATCAGGTTACTATCAGAATCAATTAATTTTTAAAACACAGTCACAATTACCACAATTGAGCAGCTGGTGTACCATAATTCAGCCATAATGTCGATTATAGAGCCTAAAAGCATTATTAGGCCACTCTGCTGACAACGCTAACCTTTGTCTCTGGGGCTACCACACTAACAAATTTATTGCTAGGCTATTTAACCTAGGCTCAAATTACCATTTTTGTTATATTTCCTGCAAAACCTCAGCAAAAAGAAACCAAAAACTGCTACGTGACAGCGGAGTGTAAACACAGTGATATGAAGGGTTCATTCACGCGTGGTAACATTAGTGCATCATTACTACGGTAGTCCATGGCAGGCTTTAAAACTAGGACTGTGAAAAATACTTGCACAAATCACATTGTGCTTCTGCCACTGTGCAGACATGGCTCTCTCCTCCATGTATAAGCAATATAATGTTAGGCTGACTGAGAATAGCATTACATTAATAGCTCACTTTTAGGGTGTTTTTACAATTCAATGTGAATATCTGTGTGCTGCCTGATATTTTCTTAATCAGACAGTACACGGACACACTGAGTACATCCTATTCTGATCAGATCAGAATAGAACATGCTCAGAGAATCTCATTCTTGGATCCGTGATATTCACAGATGTGTGAATTAATCTGTGAGACTCATTGGGTCCCCAAACTGTCCGATAAAAAAAAAAAAATGTGCATAGAATGCAGACATTTCCCAGAAATGCAAGAATGCACTCGTAGGCTGGGTCACACAGCCGTATGACTCGTCTGAGGATCACACTGCAATGCTTGGACTGGCGGTCGGCTCTCCTGAATTGAGAATGTCAGCTACATAGAAATACATACAGGCATGCTCGGGTCAGGAGTGCCACCAGCCAGTCCAGCCAGCGGTGCCTTTACACACAGCTCCTATGCCAACATTGCATCTGGTCTAAGATTGCAAAAATCTACTGTAGGGCAATGAACATGTGAATTGCAGCCAATAGGCAGAGCACTTACATGGCCGCCATTTTATGATATCAATGTAATTAAAACACACCAAATTATGAAAAACATTTCCATGAACAGGTTTTTTTCCCAGTACATTTACTTGCTAACCGTATAATAGGTGACTTACAATCAGCATAGTAATTAGCAGATTCTTCTTGGTGACTTGAGCATGGGAGAAGATATAATTCAGCACCATTGTCAGGTCACTCTTATTCTCCTCACGAAGACTAAAGACGCACTTGTCATAATGACCTAGAGGATACAATCAGAAGGAGAAAATGTCAATTGACTTTGCAGCTAACTTTACAAAGATATATTACAGAAACACTGCGGAAAGAAAACAAGTATGGTATTCCTGTGACAACACAAGTGGCTTTGAAACAGAAGAGAATTTTCAGTATTGAGTTCTGTTCACACGTGTTGGAAAAGTTCTGCATGCAATGTAAAGGTTTGCTGCACACGCAGTTCAGTTGTGGAAACCATGCGGCCAAACAGCACCCATCAATGCATTTTCCAGACTTCAAAACCTCTTTGGTAGAACTGTAGCTACCAAAGATCAGCAGTGCCTCTACTCGCCTTATAAAGGGCCAGCACATACAGTGGCATGTAAAAGTAAACCCTTGGTCAAAATGACTGGCATTGTGAACAGTTAGGCAAGTTAAATATGAAATGATCTCTAAAAGGCAAAGTTTAAACAAGTAAATTTGCTTTGCAATTTAGGAAAAAAAAATTACATTTTTATTTCTTACATTTGAAAAATTCCAAAAAGGAAAATGGGCCTATGCAAAACTTTGGGCACCCATGGTGATTATAGATATGTGTTGAGAAAAAAGGCACAGAATTTCAGGAAAAGAATATCCCACCAACCATTAAGCATATGGGTGAATAAATCATGCTTTGGGGTTGTGTTGCAGTCAATGGCATGGAGAACATTTCATGGGTATGGGTAGAAGGAAGAACGGATTCAATAAAATTCCAACAAATTCTTGACGCAAACATAAAACAATTTGTTAAAAAAAACAAAAAAGCTGAAGTTTAAAAGAGGATGGCTTCTACAAATGGATGATGATCTTAAACACAAGTCAAAATCCACAATAGACTACTTCCAAAGGCTGAAGGTTTTACAATGGCCCTCACAGTCTTCTGATCTGAAAATCATTGAAAATCTGTGACCTCAAAAGAGCAGTGCATGCAAGACGAGCCAGGAATCTCACAGAACTTGAAGACTTTTCAAAGAAAGAAGGGATGAAAATCCCTCAAACAAGAACTGAAAGACTCGGCTGGCTACAAAAAGTATTTACAAGCTGTGATACTTGCCAAAAGGTAAGGTACAGTGAGGGAAATAATTATTTGATCCCTTGCTGATGTAAGTTTGCCCACTGACAAAGACAAACAGTCTATAAGTTTAAGGGTTTTAATTTTAACAGTGAGAAATAGAGTATCCAAAATATAATATACAGAAAATCACATTGTATAGATTATATAAATTTGCATTTTGCAGAGAGAAATAAGTATTTTATCCCCTACCAACCATTAAGAGTTCTGGCTCCTACAGACCACTTAGACAAATTCTAATCAATTTGTTACCGGCATTAAAGACAGCCGTCTTAATTTGTCAAATGTATATAAGGCGGGCTTTACACGCTTCGACATCGCTAGCATCGGCTAGCGATGTCGCGTGCGATAGCACCCGCCCCCGTCGGTGGCACGATATGTGGTGATCGCTGCCATAGCGAACATTATCGCTACGGCAGCGTCACACACACATACCTGCCTAGCGACGTCGCTGTGACCGGCGAACCGCCTCCTTTTTAAGGGGGCGGTTCGTTCAGCGTCACAGCAACGTTACAGCAGCATCACTGAAACACCGCCCAATAGAAAAGGAACATGCCGCCCACCTTCCTTCCTCCTTTTCCGGTGGACGCAGGTAAGGAGATGTTTCTCGTTCCAGCGGCGTGTGTGCTGCCACAGGAACGACAAACAACATCGTTACTGAAGCAACGATAATTGGGAATAGGGGGGCATGTCACCAATGAGCGATTTTGAACGTTTTTGCGATGATTCAAAATCGCTCATAGGTGTCACACACAAAGACATCGCTAAAGTGGCCGGATGTGTGTCACAAATTCCGTGACCCCAACGAGATCGCTTTAGCGATATCGTAGCGTGTAAAGCCACCCTAAGACTCCTGTCCACACACTCAATTTATCAGTCAGACTCTAACCTCTACAAGATGGTCAAGACCAAAGAGCTTTCTAAGGATGTCAGGGACAAGATCATAGACCTGCACAAGGCTGGAATGGGCTACAAAATCATAAGATGCTGGGTGAGAAGGAGACAACTGTTGGTGCAATAGTAAGAAAATGGAAGTACAAAATGAGTGTCAATCCACATTGATCTGGGGCACCATGCAAAATCTCAACTTGTGGGGTATACAGGATCATGAGGAAGGTGACAGATCAGCCTAAAACTACACGGGGGAAACTTGTTAATGATCTCAAGCCAGATGAGACCACTGTCACCAAGAAAACCATTTGTAACACATTATGCCGTAATGGATTAAAATTCTGCAATGTCTGCAAAATCCCACTGCTCAAGAGAGCATATGTGCATGCCCGTCTGAAGTTTGCCTGGATGATTCTGAGAGTGATTGGGAGAAGGTGCTGTTGTCAGATGAAACAAAAATTGAGTTTTTTGGCCTTAACTCGCCGTGTTTGGAGAAAGAGAAATGCTGCCTATGACCCAAAGAACACCATCCCCACTGTCAAGCATGGAGGTGGAAACATTATGTTTTGGGCGTGTTTCTCTAGCATACTATGTGTGCCCTATTTTCTGCCTCTAAAACCTAGGGGAGTCTTATGGTCTTATGCGTCGTATAGTCCTAAAAATACATCAACATTTGCCACATGATTATTTTACATCAGCACCATTTTTTAAACTTTTTTTTTATTTAGAAGATAAAATGGATTTAAAGTTTATCAGGAATTTCATATTTTTCTAACAATATTTACAAATCCATTTTGTTTAGGAAGCAATTCACATTTGAAGTGACTTTGAGGGGCCTCAGAAAATGCCCATGTTTTCACAACTTTAAAAGCTGCACCCCTCAAAGAGCTCAAAACCACTTTCAAGAAGTTTAATAACCCTTTAGATGCTTCACAGGAAGTAAAGCAATGTGGAAGAAAAAACTAAAAATTTAAATTCCCCCCCCCCCCCAAAAAAAAAATTATTTTAGCCCCAAATTATTTGTTTTTACAAGGGTAACAGGAGAAAATATACCATACAATTTGTTAGACAATTTCAAAGGAGTATACGGATACCTCATATATGCCATTAGACTTTTGAAGTGCAAACTTGCCTGAAATAGAAAGCAGATGCCATGTCATGTTCGCAGAGCCACTGGTGTACCTGAACAATGGAAACCCCCACAAATCACCCTATTTTGGGAACCACAATAGGGTATTAGATCACTGAATCAGACACAGGCAGGATACGTATCAGGTGCTACTCAAGGCAAGACCTCACAGGTCCCCATACCTGAGTGGCCCCTGCAGCCATAATTCGACCTGGGTTCACCATGGAGACAATCGGTATGACACAATCGCATTGTGCCAATGGAAGGAAATAGAGAGTGAAAGTGAATGATGCCACTGTTGCTATTGACAGCAGCATAAGAGGTGTTAAATGCGGAAGACTGGTGCTAGAACCGATTGTGGGTGTTACAGCATGGTTTCCGCTATGATACCCAGCACCCCAACCGATCAATTACAATTTTATCCAGCGGCAGACTAATGTAAACTAATGGAGCGGAGATGCTGTGCGTGGCTCCATGAAAGGTGTTATGGCCACTGACGGATACTGCAAAATAGCTCCTTTACTTACCTTTACTTATGATAGACACTATTTCTATAATTTTGAATAGGATCTGTTCTACAATACCCAGCAGCGGCCACTAAACATTATAATGAGCTGTGCTTTCTAGCCATGTTCCAAGTGTTTATGTCGCGGGCAGGGAGGGGACGCTGCGCTCACCGCGCTCTGGTCCGGCGCTGCTGCTGCTCGGTGGCTCGAGCGGTGGGCCGGATCCGGGGACTCGAGCGGCGCTCCTCGCCCGTGAGTGAAAAGGGTGGTTTGTTGGGGTTTGGGATGTCGGTTCGTGACGCCACCCACGGTGTGTGGTGAGGTTAGGGCACCACCGCTGCTCTGTACGGGGATCCCGGGAGCGATGACAGGGAGCAGCTGGGATGTTTCGCTCCCCTTCGTGGGTAGGGGGATTTTGGTAGTCCCGGGGCCCGGAGTTATTGTCTGTTTGGTGGATTGCGGGGCCTGGCCAGGTGCAGCGCAGTGCCAGACGGCACGGTGGTACTTACTCAGCCAGTAACGCACACGGAGTCTCTTGTAAAACAAACGGCTGGATGGACGAGTCCCACAGACGGCTGCGGCGGTCACTCCTGGTCGGTTGGCGGTAACGGTCTCTCCCTGCACCGGTGTTATGTTCTTGGCCCCGATGGCTTCCCACCGGTAACCCGCTCCCCAGCGGTGTGTTGGCTAAGGGAGCCCCTTTTGTTGCCCGCAGGCTCTGGCCCTGGGAGCTCTAGCTCTGGCGGTAGCTTTATCTCCCTCACGGTTTGGACGGTTGCCTTCAGTCGGGTCTTTATTGCTGGGAAACCCCGGAGGTTCCCGTCGCTGACGGATTTGACCGGTTTAACGGCGACTCCTAGCCTGGTCGGGGTCCGTAGGCCCTGCCGGATGGTGCTGGCTTCTCTTCGCTCCCCGGTCCGGTACCGGTGGGCCACCGCTCGTCCCCGGTCCTTACGGTTGTGCGTCAATCTGCCTCTCCTGCAGACGGTCACCACCGTCTGCCAACCTTGCTGTAGGTGCCCGGGCCACGTACCCGGACACGGTCAGTCTGCTCCTCCACTACTACTTCCTTCTCCACTCCTGTCACTAACTATCTAACTAACTAACTGACCTTCTTTCCCGCCTCCAGGACTGTGAACTCCTCAGTGGGAGGAGCCAACTGCCTGGCTCTGCCCCACCTGGTGTGGACATCAGCCCCTGGAGGGAAGCAACAAGGATTTGTGTGTTTGTGGCTGGTGTGCCTAACAGGGGTGTGGGGTGTGTTGTTGCAGTACCTGTGACGTCCTGGCTTGTCCAGGGCGCCACATTTACATCTAGAAAACGCCGGTGTGAGGTGCAAAGAGTATGATGCTCACAGATCTCCTAGTAATGGCCTACCTGATGGGTAAGTTATTGACATGTTGTGACCTGGCAACCACATTAACATTGATTTCAGCACAAATACTAAAAAAAATTAAATACATGCTTTCACAGTAAATATGTAACATTTATAAATAGACAAATAAAAAACAGAAATCTAAGTGTTGAGAAATAACCAACAGTGAAGCCTCCCAGACCATTCTTGTGTGTGGGTGCTTTTCACCCAATGTAATGGGCTTACAATTTTGCCTAAGAACACTGCTATGAATAAAGAATAAAAATAGTATATAAACATCCTGCAGCAGCAACGTCTCCCAATAATCCAGGAGCAATTAGGTGATGAACGATAATGCTCCATCATGCTGGAAAAAGTACGTCATAAGGCAAAAGTGAATACTAATTGACTTGGTGAACAATACATTAAAATTTTGAGTCCATGGCCAGGAAACTCCCAAGATCCCAATCCCATTGATATCTGTGGTCAAGGGCACAGGAAGCAGGATGAATTGCATTAGTTTTGAAAGATAAAAATCAACAGTGCCTTTACAGAAACTTGATGTATTTGTCAATAAAAGCTTAAAAACATAAATGCTTAAAATTGTACTTTAGTAATCATAGAAACATTGACTAAAAGATAAAAAAAGAACAAGCTGCAAACCTGAAAAACAATATTTTGACCAGTTCTCCGCCACTACCAAACTTCACCAGAAGATGGCAGCAAAATACCATTTTTAATAAATTGAACTCTCAGTGCCAGGCTTCTTAAAGTTTTTCTATTGGAGTCTCACCAAACAGATAAAGCTTGGATGTCACCTTACAGGCAAAGATGATGTTTGGCATCACCATCAATAGTCTAAGGGTACCGTCTCACTAAATGACGTACTAGCGATTCCGACCACAATATGACCTGGTCAGGATCGCTGGTGCGTCGCTAAATGGTCGCTGGTGATCTGTCAATCAGGCAGACCTCACCAGTGACCAGCCACCAGCGACTCGTGGAAACGATGCTGCGCTTGGTAACCAAGGTAAATATCGGCTAACTAAGCAAAATGCTTTGCTTGGTTACCCGATATTTACCCTGGTTACCAGCGCACAATGCTTAGCGCTGGCTCCCTGCACTCGTAGCCTGGGTACACATCGAGTTACTAAGCAAAGCGCTTCGATTAGTTACCCGATGTAAACTCTGGCTATGTGTGCAGGCAGCCAGCGCTGGCAGCCTGAGAGCAGCGTACGCTAGTAACCAAGGTAAATATCGGTAACCAAGCAAAGCGCTTCGTTTAGTTACCCGATGTGTACCTTGGTTACCAGCGTCCGCAGCTTCCAGAAGCCGGCTCTCTGCTCCCTGCACATTCACATCGTTGCTCTCTCACTGTCAAACACAATGATGTGTGCTTCACAGCGGGAGAGCAACGAGCAAAAAATTAACCAGAGCACTGTGTAACGATCACCGATTTCACAGCAGGGGCCAGGTCGCTGCTTAGTGTCACACACAGCAAGATCACTGATGAGGTCACTGGTACGTCACAAAACCTGTGACTCAGCAGCGATCTTGCTAGCGATCTCGCTATATGAGAAGTACCCCTTAGGTTGGGGACACACAGGCATTAATGCGAGTCAATCGCATAACACTCAGCTCCCACTCTGCTGGAGTGTAAGCAGAGTGTCATGTGGCTGTCATGTCACTGTGATCCAATCCTGCGATTGCAGCACAGCCGCAGAGGACAGGGCGGACAGGACGGGCACTGCAGAGGAGAGAGAGGGATCAATCTCTTCATTATCAGCTAATGCGATTATCACGCTGCAGTCCGGTGTAATGCGATGTCTCTCTTGCACACATAGACTTGTATGGGTGCGAATGAAACTGAATCGGATTTTACCCACAGCATGCTGTGATTTTCTCTGTCCAATTAGGGCTGAGAAAAAAAAAATAGCTCGTGGGAGCGACCCCATATGGTAACATGGGTGCAGGTGGAATGCCATTTTTTTTATTGCATTCTACTTGCTCCATTTTTGTCACCGTGTGTCCTCAGCCTAAATTGAAAATTCTATCAATTTTCCTTTTGTCTTCTGAACTCGATATAACATTAAATCCATTTCTATTTATTTTAATTATGCTGGTAAACTACATTTCTGGAGCCATAGAGCAGTCTGTGCAGCATACGAACAGTTCTATGAAAACTGCCCCCCCCCACACCCAACTGTGCCTTACTAATAACCAGAGAACACATTGATGCTCATGCTAGCTGAAAGGTTCCCATACACATCAGACTAATGTCAGAGGAGCCTGACGATATTAATGGGTTCAGCTTAAATGTAGGGCAACAAGTAAGACCTCTTAGGACTTTCACACCTTTAGGCAGATGGAATGCCCTGGTCTGCGCAGCGCCTTAGCCTACCTGAAACTCAAAACTGTGGACACAGGAGGAGTACAGGCCTGGAGACGGGTCCCCCATAAAGAAGATGGGTACACAGGAGAGTCTACTTTACATTAAGGTCAGAGGGACCAGGAACTCTGGGGTCTGCTGGGGAACAATACCCCAGTGGGATTGGATAGAGGAAGCCACCTCTGTTGTGTCAGCTTGGTCGACAAGATGGGCTCTGTTCGCACTTGCTGTTATCACGCCTCATATGTGACTGTATCCTTGCATCTATTTGCTATGTGCCTGTCTGTGGAGCTGTATCATATGACTATGTTATCACCATCATGGCTGTGTACATTGTTAAATGCTGAAAAAGTAAAAAGCCAAATCTGTTTTACTGTTGAACATGCCTCCTGACTCTCCTGTTTTTCCAGCACCAACATCAAGGAGAACACCATTGACCAACTAAGCTGACAGGGAAACCAGTAATGCCGGCATAAACGCCCGCACGCCCACAGCCACGTGCTTTTTATTGTCACCGGAGCGCAAGGACACAGACACGGCTACCACACCCTTGACACGTTAGAGGATCTGACCCATACCCTGTGTCCTGAGTACATTGCACTCAGTGTGCCACAGTAATATGTAAAGGAGCCTCCAAAATCTCTTCTAACAGATGATCTAAAAGAAGAGAAGGATCCAGTATGTGCGATTTTGCACTGCCAATCAAGCGAGAGCCTCTGCACACAGCGAGAAGAGTTAGGCAGAGGCGCTTTCATAGAAAACACAGGAGTGCACAACCGAGTCAAGCACTCCAGTCTGTTGGAGAGTTGCGGAGATGGGGGTTCGGTCAACAGCTATCTTCTGTGTTTGTGTGGAGTTTTTACATCTTTTGGAGGCACTGGTGTAAAGTGAAAATGAGACATTTTCTAAAATTGCAATAAGAAAAAAAATATGCAAAAGAAAAACAACAGAGTTTTGTTTTCTTAATAATATAAAAAAGGTAATTGTGTAAAACATACCGTGCTGGAACTGGGTTTCAATTTTCAAATACTGACGAAGCAAATCCATGACTACAGCTTTCATGTGACCTCGAATGCCGCTTCGATATCTGAGAAATTAATATAGATAATTTAGGGAACCTGATGAAGTCATTATTGTCAACTTACAAAACAGTGATGTCTGAAAATGTGTAAGACGGATTCTATGGAGAACATAGGACTAGCACATTAAAAAAAAAAATCCATTCTAAAATGCATTTTCCCATACATTGTTTGGCAGATACATTGTTGAAAAATCTTATGCCTTAAAGTCAAAGACTACTGCACGTCATAAAAAATCTCATTAAAAAGGGATATCCAGCACTTATATAGAAATGTCCCATTTTTAGGATAGGCTACTACTAATGGATCGATGGTCATCCAACACATGAACCTCCACTGTTCCAATATTGATGTATAGAAATGTAAAATGTAAAGAAATATACTATTATCAGGTTAGGGCATCAAAATATAAGCCCTGGAAAACCTCTTTAAACGTTTTCCAATTATAGAAAGTAATGGCATATGGCTGGTTTATGCTGCCACAACTTATTGGGTTGATTAAACCTCAAATTATAGGTGACGCAGCTCTAGTCATTGTCATTTCAATAAACTCTGCAGAAATAAATAGTACAGGAAAAAAAACATTGGAAGCCTTGTAATATATCATAAAAATTGGCTTCTTACTCTACTTATGAGAGTACAAGCCGCTTCTGAGAGATCAGTCCTGTGGTATGGTCTACTGTAGATGTCATGCCCCTGGCCAGTTCGCTGCCTGGTGTCCCATGAACTTGGAGTGAATGAACTGCAGCATAGGCTGGTCCTGATCTTACCTTGCCTACCCTGCCATCAGCACTGTTCTTCATCCTGGTGAGGGGTCTCAGGTATGCCTGGCAATGGTAAATGCTATGCAAGTGACTGGACGTCTGTACTCAGGAAGTTTGGTGAACTTGGTAAGGACCATACTTCTAAATCTACTTGGCCCTGAGAACATGGTGGGCATCAGATCTATCAATTGGGATGCAAAGAAGAATCATGTGGCCCGAGTTGATATAAGCATCAACTCTGGTAATTTGTCCCATGAAGTTGGTGTGGTAAAGGTTTTCTTACAGCTAATAACTTTAGGACTTTACTTTCCTGTGTTTTGGGAGTTGTGGGGGCTGCTGTTATGACCTGACGGATCATGTAATAATAGGTTGCAACCAAAGAGACCTCGTTGCATGTCTGCACTGATGAGTTTTCAATTTGTGTGCTCGCTGGCAGTGAGGATAAGAGAGCATCACCTGAGGCTAACATCCCTGAGCTGGAGGTGTCCAGGGAAAACTTTGAAACAATATAATTCAGGGACCTAACTTTGAAAGGTGCCCTTGAAAATGTGACAGTATTGAATAGTATTGTTCAGGAGCCAGTGATGGATACCCGTTACCTGTACTTTGGAGATCTGCTATATAGAGTGAATATACAAACAAGTGAGATAATAGAGCAATTGCTGATGCCAGGACCCTATAGACGCAGAGTGTTAGATATGGCTCATTCTCATGTTTTGGGTGGGCAACTTGGGGTAGACAAAACCCAGAAGCGGATCCTCCAGAGATTTTATTGACTCAAGTGCTACAAAGAAATCCTGAGCTAGTCAGTTGTGTCCAACATGTCAGCTGACCTCCTCCACTAATTCTATTGCTCGAGAACTTGTCCATATGTTCTCTCAAAATAGTCTGCCAAAAGACATATTAATGGACCAGGTGACAGAGTTTATGCCAAAAGTTATAAGGGTGTTATGTAAGGCCCTAAAAATATTGCAGATCCGGACATCTTTAAACCACTCACAGATAGATGGATTAGTGGAAGGATTTAACAAATCCTTAAAAGCCATGTTAATGAAGGTGGAAGAAACTGACTGACAAGACCAGGACTGTCCACTTCCCTATCTGATGGTCTCCATCCGGGAAGTTTCCCAAGCTTTTTATAGGCTTTGCCACATTTGAACTGCTGTAGGGCCAACAACCTTGTGGTCTCCTGGATGTGGCAAAAAAGTTCTAGGAAGCTGAGACTACTCCCTATGGAAACTTGGAACAGCATGAGGCCCAGATGCAGGACAGAATTGCTAACGTAATGTCAATTGTGAAGTCGCACCTACTCAAGGCACAGGAAGTGCAGTCAAGGGTATATAACAGTTTGGTTAGGGTGAGACAGTTCAACCCTTGGGATTGAGTACTCCTGTTGGTACGCATGGTGGAGAGTAAATTGCTAGCCAAGTGGCAGGGCCCTTATGAAGTAGTGGAGAAGGTTGATGAAGTTAATTACAAAGTTCATCAACCAGAGAAATGGAAGCCCTACCAGGTTTACCATGTTAACTTGATCAAGCCTTGGCAGGACAGGGAACCCATAGTGGTTCCTTGTTTGGAGTCAGAAGCCAACGTAGAAGAATTCAAGCTAGCAGAGGTTTTATCACACTACCAAAAGCAGTAGTGCCAGGAGTTAGCACAATGGAACAGAGACGTGTTCTCAGAATTACCAGGTTTCACTCAGATTTAAGAGCATAATGTTCTCACACAGCTCTTATGTTCAAGTCAACCTGATGCCCAATCGGATCCCAGAAACCAAGTGAGCAATGATCTCAAAGGAAGTGACAAGGATGAGGCACCTGGGGATCACTGAAGAGTCTAAGAGTCGATGGTCCAGTCCCATAGTGTTGGTGCCAAAGCCAGATGGGGAGCGGGGTTTTTGTAACAACTGCAGAAAGCTCAATAATGTCTCAAAGTTCGACACCTACCCAATTATCAGGGTAGGATGAGCTTATTGAGAGGCTAGAGACAGCTCAACACATCACAACCCTAGACATCACAAAAGTATAATGGCAGATTCCCCTGTCCCAGGAGACCAAGGAGAAGATAGCCTTCTCAACACCAGACAGATGTTACCAGTACGTTAGGATGCGACTCGGGTTGCATGGAGCTCTGGCCACCTTCTAGAGAGCTATGGATTGGATCGTAGCACCCCACAAAAAGTATGCAGCAGCCTACCTTGAGGACATTGTGATATTCAACCAAGATTAAGAGAGTCACCAAAGTCATGTGGGGGAGTCCAGGTGATTCTTGATGTGCTGTTTTACCATCAACCTGAAGAAAAATGCCATGGGGCTCGAAGAAACAAATTATTGCTACAATCTCAAATAAGTTAGAGGCTATATAGAACTGGCCACAACCCCTCTCGAATACACAGGTCAGAGCATTCAGAGCCTTCCTAGGTATTCTATGCTGCTACAGAAGATTTATCTCTAACTTCGGCCTGATAGCAGCCCCTTTGACAGACATCCTTAAAAGAACGAAGATGACCATGGCAAAGCGGCATAAGCGGAGTCGGCTTTTCCTGAACTGAAACTGGCTCTCTGTAGACAGCCAGTGTTGGTGCCACCAGACTTCTCAAAGGAGTTTGTGCCAGACGGATGCATCTGATATTGGCCTGGGCGCTGTCCTGTCACAGAAGATTAACAGGGCGGAACATCCTGTAATGTTCCCAAGTCGAAAGCTGTCCTCGTGTGAGAGGAACTACTCCATCGTAGGGAAGAAGGGCTTGGCTATGAAGTGGGACCTGCAGGCATTCAATTATTACTTATTAGGCCAAAAATGTACTCAGAGCAACCATGCCCCGCTAAGATGGATGCACGAGAGGAAGAGGAACAATGCTTGGGTAACTAGGTGGTTCTTGGATGTCCAAGATTTTAGTTAGCAGGTGGAGCATTGTCCTGGGAAACTGCAAGAGCTGCCTCAGAAGTTGTCTGACTGGAGGTGGAAAGACTTCTGGTGTTGTTCTATCTCTACTAGAGACAAAATGTTGCACAATATAAGCTGTTAAACCCATGCTATCACATGGACTGTATATTATGTTTGTTCACTTGTTTGTCTTTATGCCAAAGGAAAGGCTGTTCTTCCCCCCTTATACTGAAAGTTTATGAAGTTTAAGGCTATGTTCACACACTGCATCTTTTTTTAACCACAAATATGCAGCATTTTTGGCCCAAAAAAACACAACAGCGGCAAAAATGCAGAAAAAAACGCATGCTTTTTTCACAAGTTTTGCCCAATGCATTTTTTAAGTCAATTCTATTGACTGGAAGGGCTCAAAAACACTGGCAAAAACGCAATACTAATTGACATGCTGCATCTTGGGTGCGTCTTCAAAAATGCAGCGAAGATGCAGCCAAAAAAGATGCACTGTGTAGACAGCAAAATATAAATCTCATAGACTTTGCTGGGAGAAGGAAATGTATGCATTTAGGTGCATCTTTGTGACCTCAAAGATGCACCAAAAACAAAGAAAAAAAAAAATAAAGTGTGTGAACATAGCCTAAAAAACCTTCCTGTTTGCACTTAGGACCTTGTGACTATGAACAAAGTGAAATCCCTACAGCTCCCATATTTTTTTTTTTATTTTTTTTTTTAATTAATTGCACCAGTCATGAATCCAAAATATTATTAAATAAAAACATTAAAAACAACTTTAAAAAAAGGAGTCTTGATTTAAAGTCTATGGTTTTGTTCATGACTTCTTGCTAACATGCATTATTCAGTAGATTAACAAGAGACAAAAGGATCTGTTTGCAGATACAGTGCCTTGCGAAAGTATTCGGCTCCCTTGAATTTTTCAACATTTTCCCACATTTCCGACTTTAAAGATAAAAATGTTAATGTTATGGTGAAGAATCAACAGGTGGGACGCAATTGTGAAGTTGAACGAAATTTATTGCTCTTTTTAAACTTTTGTAAAAAATAAATAACTGAAAATTGGGGCGTGCAATATTATTCGTCCCCTTTAAGTTAATGTTTTGTAACGCCACCTTTTGCTGCGATCACAGCTGCAAGTCACTTGGGTTATGTCTCTATCAGTTTTGCACATCGAGAGACTGAAATTCTTGCCCATTCTTCTTTTGCAAATAGGTCGAGTTGAGTGAGGTTGGATGGAAAGCGTTTGTGAACAGAAGTTTTCAGCTCTTTCCACAGATTCTCGATTGGATTCAGGTCTGGACTTTGACTTGGCCATTTTAACATCTGTATATGTTTATTTGTGAACCATTCCATTTTAGATTTTGCTTTATGTTTTGGATCATTGTCTTGTTGGAAGGCAAATCTCTGTCCCAGTCTCAGGTCTTTTGCAGACTCCAATAGGTTTTCTTCAAGAATGGTCCTGTATTTGGCTCCATCCATCTTACCATCAATTTTAACCAACTTCACTGTCCCTGCTGAAGAAAAGAAGGTCCAAACCATGATGCTGCCACCACCATGTTTGACAGTGGGGATGGTGTGTTCAGGGTGATGATATGTTGCTTTTACGCCAAACATATCATTTAGCATTGTGCCCAAAAAGTTCGATTTTGGTTTCATCTGACCAGAGCACCTTCTTCCACATGTTTGGTTTATCTCCCAGGTGGGTTGTGGCAAGCTTTAAATGACACTTTTTATGGATATCTTTGACAAATGGCTTTCTCCTTGCCACTGTTCAATAAAGGCCAGATTTGTGCAGTGTACGACTGACTGTTGTCCTATGGAGAGACTCTCCCACCTCAGCTGTAAATCTCTGCAGTTCATCCAGAGTGATCATGGGCCTCTTGGTTGCATCTCTGATCAGTCTTCTCCTTGTTTGAGATGAAAGTTTGGATGCACGGCCGAGTCTTGGTAGATCTGCAGTGGTATGATACTCCTTCCATTTCAATATGATCGCTTGCACAGTGCTCCTTGGGATGTTTAAAGTTTTGTAAATCTTTTTGTAACCAAATCCGGCTTTAAACTTCTCCACAACCGTATCACGGACCTGCCTGTTGTTTTCCTTGGTCTTCATGATGCTATCTGCAATTAAACAGAACACTGAAACTATCACAGAGCTGGTGCATTTATACAGAGACTTGATTACACACAGGTGGCTTAAGGGGGCTTTACACGGTACCGTGTTTTTCCAAAAATAAGACCTCCCCCAAAAATAAGCCCTAGCAGGGATTTTCAGCATTTTCGGAGAAAGGCTTAAATATAAGCCCTCCCCCGAAAATAAGCCCTACTCCCGGATCAATAATGAAGTGTCCATGCAGCTAAAAAGATACAGATACTGCAGGACACTTCATTATACACAGCGGCACCTGGCAATTACACTCACCAGACACCGAGCAGAGGACATGCAGTGATCACACCAGATCTCACACACAAACATCGGATCGCACACACAGTCAGATCGCACAAACAAACATCGGCTCACACGCAAACAACAAATCACACACACACACACACACAAACATCGGATCGCACACACATCGGATCGCATACACACTCACCTCATCCAGTGACACCGATCTCTTCTCGCCTGGAGATTCCTGAGA
This sequence comes from Anomaloglossus baeobatrachus, assembly GCF_048569485.1. NCBI lineage: Eukaryota > Metazoa > Chordata > Amphibia > Anura > Aromobatidae > Anomaloglossus > Anomaloglossus baeobatrachus. Next base: position 296,682,914 of record NC_134354.1, read on the forward strand.
GGCAGTGCGGTGCAGCGTGACGAACAGGACCTGCGGCCGGACACGTGACTTGCTCTCATTCTCTGCTGCCATAAGTGCTGGATGTGATGTGATGTGATGTGATGTGATGTGGTGTGTGTGTGTGTGTGTGTGTGTGTGTGTGTGTGTGTCTGCAACCGCTGTGTGTGTGTGTGTATATGTGTGTCTGCAATTGGCTGTGTGTGTGTGTCTGCGTTCGGATGTGTGTATCTGTGATCGGCTGTGTGTGCCTGCGATCGGATGTGTCTATCTGTGACAGCCATCTGCTGTGTGTATCTGTGATCGGCTGTGTATGTCTGCGATCGGATGTGTGTGTCTGTGATGGCTGTGCGTGCCTGAGATCTGCTGTGTGTGATCTGCTGTGTGTATCTGTGATCGGCTGTGTGTATCTGTGATCGGCTGTGTGTATCTGTGATCGGCTGTGTGTGATCTGCTGTGTATATCTGTGATCTGCTGTGTGTCTGTGTGTGATCTGCTGTGTGTATCTGTGAACGGCTGTGTGTGTCTGCGTTCAGATGTGTGTATCTGTGATGGCTGTGCGTGCCTGAGATCTGCTGTGTGTGATCTGCTGTGTATATCTGCGATCTGCTGTGTGTGTATCTGTGATCGGCTGTGTGTGCCTGAGATCTGCTGTGTGTGATCTGCTGTGTATATCTGCAATCTGCTGTGTGTGTATCTGTGATCGGCTGTGTGTGCCTGTGATCTGCTGTGTGTGATCTGCTGTGTGTATCTGTGATCGGCTGTGTGTGCCTGCGATCTGCTGTGTGTGATCTGCTGTGTATATCTGTGATCTGCTGTGTGTGTCTGGGATCTTCTGTGTGTGTCAGCATGTCAGCTAGCAGCAGGGTAGGACGGCGTGCAGCACCGACCGGAGATCACAGGAGGACCTGGGAACCACGCAGACGTCCTGGTCTGGTGAGTATGAGTCTCCTGGGAAGTGGGGGGTCTGCTTTTTTGGGGGGTAAACTTACCTCCAACCGTGTTTCTCCAAGAATATGACCTCCTCTAAAAATAAGCCCTAGCGCTTTTTTGGGGGGCAAAAAAAATATAAGACAGTGTCTTATTTTTGGAAAAACACGGTACGACATCACTAATGTGGAGTCGATGGGGGTCACGGAATTTGTGATGCACATCCAGCCGCATTAGCGATGTTGTTGCGTGTGACACCGATGAGCGATTTTGCATTGTCGCAAAAACGTGCAAAATTGCTCATCGGTGACATGGGGGTCCATTCTCAATTATCGTTACTGCACAAGTAACGAAGTTGTTCCTCGTTCCTGCGGCAGCACACATCGCTCCGTGTGACACCGCAGGAACGAGGAACCTCTCCTTACCTGCCTCCCGGCCACAATGCGGAAGGAAGGAGGTGGGCGGGATGTTCGTCCCGCTCATCTCCGCCACTCCGCTTCTATTGGGCGGCGGTTCAGTGACGCAGCTGTGACGCTGAACGAACCGCCCCCTTAGAAAGGAGGCGGTTCGCCAGTCACAGCGACATCGCTAGGCAGGTAAGTATGTGTGACGAGTCTGGGCGATGTTGTGCGGCACGGGCAGCGATTTGCCCGTGTCGCACAACAGATGGGGGCGGGAACGCACGCTAGCGATATCAGTACCGATATCGCAGCGTGTAAAGCGGCCTTTAGACTACATTCACACTTCCGTTGTTTTCCATCAGTTACAATCCGTCATTTTGAGAAACAACTGAACCCTGCAGAGCTTCAGTTTTTTCCCCTTAGACTTGAATTAAAGACGGATTGCGACTGATAGCCTTGCGTTGCATCCGCTATGCGACTGATCAGTCGTGAAATGACTGATAGTCGGGCAGAAGCAACGCAAAATGTAACTTTTTTGTAGCGTAAAAAAAAACGCACCGCGCAAGATTCCATCGGCATCCGTCATGGTTATAATAAAAGCCTATGGGCGCTGGAATCCATTGGAATCCGTTAAATGGCTGATTCTGGCAACGGATCCGTTTTTAGTAACAAAGCATGCTCAGAAGTGGAAATTCCTTTCTGGTTAGTACAAAATTCTCTCTCTGTCTGTTGGTCGGTCTCTCTGTCGATGTGGTCTCTCGCTCTGTCGGTCGGTCTCTCTCTCTGTCTCTCCCTCCTTCATACTCACCGATCACAGATGCGGCTTGGCGCTGAACAGCTGTCACACTGCTCCGGCGACTTCTCCTGGTTTTGAAAATGCCGGACGCTCATTACTCCATCTCTTATTCACTGCTTCCCCCACCCACCAGCGCCTATGATTGGTTGCAGTTAGACAAGGCCCCACGCTGAGTGACAGCTGTCTCACTGCAAGCAATCACAGACGCCGGTGGGCGGGTCTATATCTTGCAGTAAAAATAAAAAATTAAATAAAACGGCGTGCGGTCCCCCCAATTTTGATACCAGCCAAGGTAAAGCCACATGGCTGAGAGCTGGTATTCTCAGGATGGTGAGCCCCATGTTATGGGGAACAGCCCAGCCTAAAAATATCAGCCAGCAGTCGCCTGGAAATGCCGCATCCATTAGATGCGACAGCCCCTGGACTCTATCCGGCTCATCCCGAATTGCCCTGGTGTGGTGGTAATCGGGGTAATAAGGAGTTTATGGCAGCCCATAGCTGCCATTAAGTCCTAGATCAGTGATGGTAGGCGTCTATGAGACACCCCATCACTAAAACTGTAGTAAAAGTAAATAAACACAAACACCAAAAAATCCTTTATTTGAAATAAGACAAAACAAATCCTCTTTCACCACTTTATTAATCCCCAAATACCCCTCCAGGGCCGACTTAATCCACACGAGGTCCCACAACGCTTTCAGCTCTGCTACATCAGAAGCTGACAGGAGCGGCTGTAGAACACTGCCGCTCGCTGTGAGCTCCAAGGAGCAACTGAAGTGAGTTGCACGGTCAGCGGTGACATCACTCAGGTAGTGCCGGTGTGTGTGCTGTTATGATGGGGGCGGTAGAGCCTGTGTGTGTGCGGTGATGATGGGGGCGGTAGTGCCTGTGTGTGCGCGGTGATGATGGGAGCGGTAGTGCCTGTGTGTGTGCGGTGATGATGGGAGCGGTAGTGCCTGCGTGTGTGCGGTGATGATGGGGGCGGTAGTGCCGGTGTACGCGGTGATGATGGGGGCGGTATTGCCGGTGTATGTGAGCGGTGATAGTGGGGGTGATAGTGCCGTGTGTATGTAGTGATGATAGGGGCGGTAGTGCCGGTGTACGCGGTGATGATATGGGGGCGGTAGTGCCAGTGTGTGCGATGATGATGGGGGCTCTCTCTCCCCCCCCTTTGCCAGGTAACGGATCCTTTTTTTTAACGAATCCGTCCCATCTGTTGTACCAGAATCTACAACGCATCAGTCAAATCAGCCACAAAATGTATTGTGACTGATGCAAAACAACGGAAGTGTGAATGTAGCCTTATATTTATCATTATCAGTCATTTAGGACAACATTAGATTATTCAGAGATCCTCAATGAAGTTCTAGAGTGAGTTTGCTGTACTGAAAAGTAAAGGGGCCGAATAATATTGCACGCCCTAATTTTCAGTTATTTTTTAACCCCTTCAGCCCCCGGGCATTATCCGTTTTTCCGGTTTTTTGTTTTCCTCTTTCTTCTGAGAGCCGTACATTTTTTATTTTTCCGTCAATCTTCCCAAATAAAGGTTTGTTTTTTGTAGGACGAGTTGTAGTTTTAAATTAAACCATAAGTTTTACCATATAGTGTACTGGAAAACAGCAAAAAAATTTCAAGTGCTGAAAAACTTCAAAAAAAGTGCGCTCGTACAATAGTTTTTGGGATATTTTATTCACCATGTTCACTATATGGTAAAACTGATGTGTTGCTGTGAAACCTAAGGTCGGTGCGAGTTTGGAGACAAAAAACATGAATAGGTTTACTTGTATCTAAGGGGTTAAAAAAAATTCACAAGCTTGTCCAAAAAAAGTGGCGCACGATTTGCGCCATATTCCGAAACCCGTAGAGTTCTCATTTAGTTTCGAAGTCTATGGCTCAGTGATGGCTTATTTTTTGTGTCTTGAACTGAAGTTTTTAACGGTACCATTCTTGCGCAGATGCTATGTTTTGATCGCCTGTTATTGCATTTTGTGCAAAATTTGCGGCGACCAAAAAACATAATTTTCGTGTTTGGAATTTTTTTGCCGCTACACTGTTTAACGATCAGATTAATTGATTTTATATTTTGATAGACTGTGCATTTCTGAACGCGGCGATACCAAATGTGTGTATATTTTTTATTTCTTTAACCCTTTAATTTTCAATGGGGCGAAAGGGGGTGATTTGAACTTTTAGGTTTTGTTATTTTTCTTTAATTTTTTAAAACTTTTTTTTTCTTTTTTTTTAATATTTTACTAGGTCCCTTAGAGGGCTGTATGGATCAGCAATCTGATCGCTCTTCCATTTCTCCAGATCACAGCTACACAGCTGAGATCTGCAGATATGCTGCTTTACTTTCAATGCCGGCACTATTCCGGTATTGAGAGAAAGTGACTCATGTTAGCTACAGGCGTCATCACATGACCCTGTGCTACCATGGCAAGCACTGGAAGTCACGTGATTATGTCATGTGACTTCCGATGGGGGCGGGGTATGTTATCGTTATGGCTGCGCACATATACATCTCACTGCCAAATTCTGGGGTAAGGGGTTAATAGTCGCGGGTGGAACGCGATTGCACTGGAGACTAGCAGGCACACATGTCAGCTGTTGAAATCAGCTGATATCTGCGCTGATCGTTGCGGCCTCCCCACGGCAGGGGGCGGAGATTAACCTCACACGATCCATGACGTACCCAGTACGTCATGGGTTGCTAAGGGGTTAAAAAAGTTTAAAATAAGCAATAAATTTTGTTCAACTTCACAATTGTGTCCCACTTGTTGTTGATTCTTCACCATAACATTAACATTTTTATCTTCATGTTTGAAGCCTGAAATGTGGGAAAAGGTTGAAAAATTCAAGGGAGTCGAATACTTTCGCAAGGCACTGTATGTAGTTCTGCATATGATCTAGATCTGAGATCTAGTGACAATCTCATACAACATTTTATAAGATAGATATTTTACACTATTTCCAATTTTAGAGGAGTTTAAACAATTAAAAAAAAAATTCTACCTTTCCAACTTATTTTTTTATTAATATCTTTAGCAATTTAAAAAAGTGTATATACACTTTTAAATTATGTTGAAATAGATAGTGAAGTAAATTTTTTTACAATTAATAAAAAATCCAATCTGTACACCAAATCTATGGTCATGGAAGACTGCTTTTAAATCTCACCTTTGCACTAGTTGCACAATGCTCTGTGTATTCATAAAGAAAACCTCACGTTCAGATTTACGATTCAGTGTAGCTGCATGACTGTCCAATATATTTGCAATCTGTGTAAAAACAAAAAAAAAAAATGTATATACATTGTTAAAGAATAATTTACAAAAAAAATAAAAAAAGGAAATATGACAAAATATTCTAGAGAATCTCTAAACTTATCAACTAACGCAAGCATTAGAGGAGCGATATCAAAATAACATCAGATTTTATATAGAGGAGCCACTGAAGCAAAAAGCTAGTCAATTCTAAATATCTGGGGTAGGTAATTTAATAAATGGATGGCCCAAGTCTACACCTTGATAATGTGTCCTTGCTTACGCTTACAAGAAGTTGAAGAAACCTTCTAAAACTTGCCGTATTCATACCATACAGACGACCACAGTGCTCAACCCGGCTAATTGTTTCACATCAAACTGCCCTATTCTTCTCCCCCGAACATCCCCTCTTGGGGAAGAGTTGGTAGGACCCAAGACACATCAGATAGTTACCTGGTCTCATCGATTGGTATGTTCTGACAACTTTCATCTAAAGCATATGGGTACCTTACAGGTCCGAGACAGAACGCATAGAAGTGCTGGTAAGCGCAAAATGGCCGTTATCCAGAGACTATCTGCATCCTTCCGTAAACCTGCTCGCTGCCAATATGTTTTTATGAAGCACAAATAAAGAAATAAATTGTATATACTGCATACTACTGGTAAGTGCACTCTCTTTCTACTTTTCATGGACCTTAAAGCGAACCAATCACCAGGATTTTCCTATATAACCTAAAGCCAGTGCTATACTGGCGCTATCACGCAGATTCTATACATACCTTTAGTTGTCAGATTGGATGTATAGTTTTTGGAATACAGGTAAGTTACATAAATGTACAGTTTTTTTGATTGGTAGCAGCTGCCTAATAGCTGATATGTGGGTGGGGCTTTGCTATCTATTCCTAGCCCTGTCTGCTGGTCTCTGTAGATGAGAAAACTGTATGGGCTCCTTCCAGGTCCTAGAGTCCTTTCTCTCACGTGATAGGGGCGTGTTAGAAATGCAGACCATACAGTCTAACATCTACAGAGGCCAGGCAGACACAGGGGCTGGAATAGATAGCAAAATCCCACATATTAGCTATTTGGCAGCTGCTATCAATCAAAAAACTGTACATTTATGTATCTTTACTTGCTTGTATTTCAAAAACTATACATCCAATCTGACAACTATAGGTATGTATAGAATCAGCATGATAGTGCCAGTATAGCACTGGCTTTAGGTTATATAGGAAAATCCTTGTAATTCTTTCGCTTTAAGTCTGGCCATACACATTATATAATTACCTACAGACCAAAGGCAGATTCAGATAAATTTGGTGAAATGTGCTAAGAATCTGATCTCTTGATGGTTATACACACACACACACACACACACACACAAGATTAGCAACATTGATAGATTTTTAAAATAAATTGAATCAATCAGTCACTAGTCAATTCAAAAAAGTTCATTTTTTATTCTCATTAATGTGCACTCTGCACCCCATCTGAACAGAAAAAAAACCGGAAATGTAGAAATTTTTGAAAATGTATTAAACAAGAAAAACTGAAATACCAGATGGTCATAAGTAGTCAGACTCTTTGCTCAGAAACTCATAGTTAAGTCACATGATGTCCATTTCCTTGTGATTCTCCTTGAGATGGTTCAACTCCTTGATTGGAGTCCAGCTGTGTTTAATTAAACTGGTAGGACTTTATTTGGAAAGACATACACCTGTCCATATAAGACTTTTCAGCTCACAGTGCATGTCAGACCAAATGACAATCATGAGGTCAAAGGAGCTCAAGGAGCTCAGACAGAATTGTGGCAAGGCACAGATCTGGCCAAGGTTACAAAATAATTTCTGAAGAACTCAATGTTCCAAACAGCACAGTGGCCTCCATAATCCATAAATGGAAGAAGTTTGGGACCACCAGAACTCTTGCTAGACCTGGCCGTTCAGCCAAACTGAGAAATCATGGGAGAAGAGCCTTGGTGAGAGAGGTAAAGAGGAACCCCAAGATCACTCTGGCTGAGCTCCAGAAATGTAGTAGAGAGATGGGAGAAAGTTCCACAAAGTCAACTATCACTGCAGCCCTCCACCAGTCGGGCCTTTATGGTAGAGTGGCCCAACGGAAGCCTCTCCTCAGTCCAAGACATATGAAATCCCAACAATGAAAGATAGTGGTGGCAGCATAATGATATGGGGGTGTTTTTCAGCTACAGGGACAGGATGACTAGTTGCAATTGAAGGAAAGATGAATACAACCAAGTACAGAGATACCCTGGAAGAAAACCTCTTCTAGAGTGCTCTGGACCTCAGAATTCACAAAAGGTTCACCTTCCGACAAGACAGTGACCCTAAGCACACAGCTAAAATAAGAAAGGAGTGGCTTCAGAACAACTCTGTGACCATTCTTGACTGGCCCAGCCAGAGCTCTGACCTTAACCCAACTTAAGCAGGTCTTATCTACAACAGACCTCAAGCAACTCAAGAAGAAAACCGACGAATACATCTCGGACTTCAGGAAAACACTAGAAGCAAAGAAACGTAACAAGTTCTTACGAGACCAGGAGGACTACGCCCAGGGGTCCGTCTATAGATGGCGCTCAGGGGAATCCTCCTCCTTTTCACGACGTCCCCCTCGGTACACAGGCTACTCCTCCTCCGGCAGCTCGGATATGGACTCCCGACCCAAACGCCAACAGCCGAGTTTTTTAGGCCAGCGCTGTCCTCCCATAAGAAGACGAGGAGGGGGCACAGGCGGGAATCGCAATTACCGGGAAGACAGAGTTTGGACGAGGTCACAGGTAACTATAAACTAATATATAACATCTCCTCGTATAGCCTGTCCCCTATTGAGCATTCAGTCCTCCAGAAAGGTCTATCGTTCAGCCCTACTCCTCTATACGATACATTTACAGTACAACAAGAACTGGACCGCTTTTATAGGTCAGTGCGACTAAAAACGCATTTTACAATACCGACAATGCTAATAATGTGGATACTGATCTGTTGACTTTTCCATCTTATTTTTCACTCAAAGCTCTACAACTTAGAACACATAGTTCTTACATGCCCCCTAGGACCTATCACCCAGTTGAAACTTTTGTTTCACTGGTTTCCCATGACATCGAGGAATTAAATAGACAAATTCACGCAGGTGAATTCCATATCAAAAATAATCTATCAGTGGATGAGTCCAGAGCCCTCCGGAGTCTTAGGGAAAACCAGGCTATCATCATCAAGCCAGCCGACAAGGGCGGAGCTATCGTTGTCCTAGACCGACAGTATTACATTTCTGAGATCATGGGTCAACTGTCAGACAGGTCCACCTATGAACTGGTCACCCAAGATCCTACCAACTGGGATTGCCTCCCTGATTAGAACCACGGCCCAACACTATTTTGAACATGGTATAATAGACCATAAACTAAGAGATGTTCTCAATAACCCACACCCCATTACCCCCATCTTTTATACTCTCCCCAAAGTGCACAAACATTTCACCCATCCTCCCGGTAGACCCATAGTGGCTTCTACCGACTCTGTTCTTTCACCTTTGGCCAAAACAATCGAAAAAATCCTATCACCTTTTGTCCCTCTGACTCTGAGGTTGACTCTGAGGTTCTCATGGATTTACACCAGGTTCCTTGCACATCCCTTCTTATGACATTGGATGTCAATTCAGTATACACCAGCATAAATCACAATGACGGCTTACAGGCCGTACACTGATTCTTTGAAAAATGTACTACCCTACCGGCCGACAATAGAAACTTTTGCATAGATTTACTCAAGATCATCCTGGAAAAAAACTTTTTCCTATTCCAGGATCAATTTTATGTTCAGCGTAGGGGAACCGCGATGGGCTCCAACGTCGCGCCCCCCTACGCTAACATCTTCATGGCACATTTTGAAGACAGGTACATACATTCCCATCCTCTGATTTTGCATCACGCCCTACTGTGGCGTCGATATATTGACGATATATTTTTGATTTGGGACGGTGACCTTGTTTCTTTGACTACACTTTACGAAGAAATTAACACATTTTTACTAGGTTTAACATTTACCATCCATCATAGCACTGACAGAATTTCTTGGATTGTATGGTTATCAAAAACAATGATGGCATTATCACAATTGACATTTATGTTAAGCCCACGGACAAGAATAGCCTCCTTCATTTCACGAGAAATCACCCGAAACATACTAAAAATTCCCTACCAATAAGTCAACACACCAGGATTGACCGTATAGTCAGCAACGAGGATGTCCGCACCGTAAGACACAGAGAAATGAGCAATAAGTTCAAACAGCGAGGGTATACTGATAACATAGCCACTAAAATTACATCTCGTCCATATATCTCATCAGTACAGTTTGATCATATTCCTATGATAAATACATTTCATCCTTTTTCCCCACTAGTCAAGAAAATTGTGTTGAAACATTGGCCGCTTCTGGGCCTCGCTTATCCACTGATTAATGAGTTTCAGGCACCCCCCCCCTATTCTGCTACAAAAAGGTCACCTAACATCAGGGATAAACTTGTTCGGCCGATATAGGCCCAACCACCCATGTCCCCAAACAGAAATTTCTCAATAACCCACAATTTGGTACCTTCCCATGTCTCGGATGCGCACAATGCTCCAACGTCACCAAGGGGTGTTCCTTTACACATCTCAGAACTGGTAAATCCTTCCCTATCAGAGACTTTTTCACCTGCGACAGCTCCTTTGTTGTTTATTATATCAAATGCCCCTGCGGTCTCGGAAATGTTGGGGAGACTACCCAACATGTCCGAGGCCGCATCAACAAGCACAAATCCGACATAAGATGCGGACGTACTCTGTTACCCATTCCCTCCTACTTTATATCAGCGGGACACAGGATTTCCCAACTAAGATTTCAGGTTATCGACCATGTGGGCATCAACCGTAGGGGGGGGGGGCGATAGGGTCAAACTGCTCCGCGAAAGAGAATCACGATGGATTCATACCCTGGGTACCCTTGAACAACATGGGTTGAATCGCAAATATGAGCTGGGTTTCTAATGATCGTTCTCAATGTATTCACCATGTTCATTGTCTAACATGTATTAATGATATGTTTTTTCCTCTATGCATATATGCACGTCAACACCTGCATATACTTACTGCGGCTCACCATCTGGTAATCATGATGATGTTACTCCTACAATCTTCCTGCTGTTTTATTTACATTTCTGATGTTGTACTAATTAACACTGTCAACACGGTTATAAAGTAATTATATGTAAAATGGGATATTATATGCATCATCTTCCCATTTGCATCTTATTTCTAACATATGCACTCCAGTACCCGCACATATTCCTTATGGGTCATCATCTGGTTCACATGATGATGTTACCCTTAAATAATTTTCCTATTACTGTCTGTCTTTATATTCCAGACATCAGTAATATTCAGTGTATACAGTGTTACTTTGTTCCTTATATATTCATATTATATGTGCCAATTTTCCCATCCGCTCTCTAAATCCCCCTTTTCCTTTTTTACAGAATTAGCACCATCCCTGTGGTAGGGCACGCATGTCACTCCTCCAAGCCTCATTCAGCCTATCACCTGCCCTAGCACTGAAGTATTGCCTCCGTTCCAGGACTATTTGCCAGCACCACCATGTGACCTCCTAGCACGCCCTCCTAGATACGTGGTGTGCGCTCCACCACCTCTCTTAAGTAGTGACGCGCGCTGCCATCTGTGACTCACTGGATCGATTGTAACCTCCCGCGCATGCGCGGTACACCGCACTCCCTGCTCCATTGATTACCGTGTTACACGCAACCGGAAGAGACGTCGCGGCACCATCCCCGTTATATACAACACTCTCTTACATGCTCTAAACCCCACAGGAAGCGCGGTTTACCCCCACAGAACCACAGGCTCATGGTAAGTGGCTCATCTAGATACCTTTGGACTCTTTTTCATTATGATGTTTCCCACACTAAACTTACTTCCTTTCTCTTCCACCCCTAGCCAGTAGTTACCTGGACTTGTGCCACCATACCCTATGGATCTTCTCCCAGGCTAAACCACTGAAGTCATTGGTATAAACCCCCCTCTCCACCTTCACCTTCTTTCCTCTCTCTATAAACTTCCCTTGCTATTACCTTTTAATCTTTTAACTCTATAATTATTTCCTATACAGTCAGGCAACCACCTGGATTGGTATCTATTTGCCTTATTATCCGCCATACCCGCAGACCATATTGTGGCCCCTAGCCCTTGGTCTTGATATATCATCCCAGGTATACTATATCCAAAACTCTCTCTAACCCACTATGTTACAGGAGATTTTCCCCTCTTCCTCCCCCCCTTTTCCCCTCTCTCCACTATTCACTGCCTTCCATTTCTGTCTTTTACCTCTTTCTCTTTTTTCCTATTTTTCTCCATATCCATTATATGGCACAGTTACATCCTTTCTGGAACCCCAGGATCCCTATATATCAGATTACGCCAGAGGCATACTTTAACACTGGTGACTACTGAGGTAATTATCTTCCCTGTTTTCCCTCTACACTAATGGCATACCATTCCTCTTTCGGACCATATTTACTTTGCACACAGGTCTCTTGCCATATGCATAAATTCTGGTGAAACCTAAACCTCCTGTGTATGACCTTGAGTCACCACACTGCAGCTCTCACAGGAACATTGGACCTGATGTGCTCATCTGATGACAGGTACCTCCTGCACATCCTTCTGTACTGATTTAGGATCAACATCATTTAACTAGTATATAATATGCTCTCTCCCTTTCAGAGTTACCTACCACCTACAGTGCATCCCCATATAGGTTGTCCTATATATCACTATTAATTCCTTGATTTAGCATATGGTACGTCCTTACAGCAACTATTTGTCTTGATTGTTTACGTCTTTAGGATTCATTGGATATAACTATTTACTCTCTTACACGACAGGTCGAGCTCACGTGTTTGTATCTCACATACCTACCCATTTCCATATCCTGCTGTTCTTTCTCTAGGTGAGCTGCTTTGCCATGCATGCCATACCTGGCTTTGTCTCACCACTAATATGATAATGCATAAGTATTCTTTCATATGGGTGTATATATGCATATACGTTTTTCACATATCCACGTCATCCACGTACGGCACCTACTCCTACTACTCTCATTCCCTATTCCCCGTACGGTGATTTGTACCCAAGAGTCTATACCATTGTCTCTCCATTATCCCCTTGTACTTTAATATGTGTCATTTGTACTTGAATATGCTTCACTACCTATATTGATGGATGTCCTTTTGTTCTGTTTCGTTTTTTTCCACACTTGTAAATATTAAATCTAGTCTGTCCGACCTGAGGAAGGCCGATAGGCCGAAACGTTACCTGGCGGACCCTTGGACAGCACCTTTTTTTCACTTTTTGCACTAACAAAATAAAAGAAAAGGATTTTTGACATCAATTCTACTGTGTTTTCTTGTCTTTATGGAAAATAGTTAGTGTGCCGGAGTTACTCTATGTTTTTGTCTAATTTCTCCTGAGCACCTACGTGAGGGGATGCGAGGTTTTTTTCTTATACACTAGAGCTCTGACCTTAACTTAATTGAGCATCTCTGAAGAGACAGGAAAATGTCTGTCCACCAATGTTCACCATCCAACCTGACGGACCTGGAGAGGATCTGCAAATAAGAATAGTAGAGGATCCCCAAATCCAGGTGTGACAAACTTGTTGCATCATTCCCAAGACGACTCATGGCTGTACTAGCTCAAAAGGGTACTTCTACTCAATACTGAGCAAAAAGTCTGAATACTTATGACCATGTGATATTTCAGTTTTTCTTGTTTAATCAATTTGCGAAGATGTCTAAATTTATTTTTTTTTCTGTCAAGATGGTGTGCAGAGTGTATATTAATGAGAAAAAAAGGAACTTTTTTGAATTTACCAAATGGCTGAAATGAAACGGAGTGAAAAATTTAAAAGGGGTCTGAATACTTTCCATACCCACTGTATATATACAGATTAAGCCATACAAAGTTCCTTGACAAATTATTCATACAATATGAACTTTTTTTTTGTTTTAAATATTTTATTAGGATTTTATGTGATATACCAACACAAAGTAGCAAATATTTGTCCAGTGTACAGGAAATGATACATTATTTTACAAATATTTAAAAAAATATAAATCTGAAAATTGTGTTGTTAGCTTGTATTGAGCCCCCTGTAGTATTCAGCTCCCCTAAGGCCCTGTGCGCACTAGGAAATGGAATTTTCTTAAGAAAATTCTGCAGGCTCTTAAAGATTTCCGCACCTGCGGGAAAAAAACCCGCAAAAAATCTGCATCGAAATTCGCATGTGGTATGTTGCGTATTTGTTGCGGATTTGGTGCGGAATTGCTGCAGGTTGTTCCCTGCGGGATTTTACAGTTCTCCCTGCTCCTGCTCCGTGGTGCTGAAGTCTCCGGACTCCGGTGCTCTGCTGTTTGCGGGTCAGATGTGCATTCCATAACTGCATATGCATGAGCTAACCTGGAAGCAGGAGAGCAGTGTCCGGAGGCAGCCTCGCAGGAGAAGGTGAGTATAAGATTAGCGGTGACTTTAGTCAGCTGATGTGCAGTGACCGCTGGAGTCCTCCACCTGGAGTCCTCCACCTGTCACTACAAAGCACATCAGTGAAATCACCGCTGATCCCGGCGGCTCACTTCACTTGCGTCCTGACCCTCACAGTGAGCAGTCATGGTCTATGGAGCTCACTGTGAGTGCCAGGTGTAGCAGAGCTGGAAGCGTCGTGGGACATCTTGTGGATTACGTCGGACCTGGAGGGCTGTTACTAGGGGTTAATAAAGAGGTGAAAGAGGGGGCTTTTTTGTCTTTTATTTCAAATAAAGGATTTTTGGGGTGTTTGTGCTTATTTACTTTCACTTACAGTTTAGTGATGAGGGGGTGTCATATAGACGCCTGCCATCACTAAACTAGGACTTAGTGGCAGCTATGGGCTGCTGCCATTAACTCCTTCATTACCCCGATTGCCACCACATCACGGCAACGGGAAGAGTCGGGAAAAGTCTGGGACTGTCGCATCTAATGGATGCAGCAATTCTGGGCGGCTGCTGGATGATATTTTTAGGCTGGGAGTCTCCCCATAACGAGGGGCTCCCCATCCTGAGAATACCAGCCCCCAGCTGTGAGGCTTTATCCTGCCTGGTTATCAAAATTGGGGGGGGGGCCGCACGACTGTGTTTTTTTTAATTATTTATTTATTTTACTGTACGCTATAGACCCGCCCACCAGCGGCTGTGATTGGTTGCACTGAGTCAGCTGTCACTCAGCGTGGGGGGGTGTCTGCCTGCAACCAATCACAGCCACTGGTGAGCAGGGAAGGAGTGAATACGAGATGGACTAATGAGCGGCCGGCTCTGGAAGATCAAAGAGCTGCCGCGGGAGCAGTGTGACAGCCGCCCGGTCATCGGTGAGTATGAAGCGATTGCTCCTACCCCTTAGGGCCAGATTCTGTTCCCCATAAACTATATATGGGTAGCAGCATCTGGCCAAATACCGGGGATCAATCCTCTGCCGACCCAGAGTCAGCAGGTGATTGATCTGCCAGCCCTCGAAACCGCAGGGACCTGCGGAAAAGAAGTGACATGCAATTGTTTTTGCTGCGGGAATCCCGCAACAAAACATGCAGCTGTCAAAATCCGCATTGTGCGCACAGCATTTTTTTTCCCCATAGGATTTGCTGGTGAATCACTGCAGAGATGTTATGAACATTTTCTGCAGCGAAACATGCAGCAAATCCACAGGTAATCCGCAGGAAATTCCGTCTAGTGTGGTACTTAGTATGGTACTCCTAAATAAAATTTGAAGTGATCAATTGCCTCCAGAGGTCACCTAATTAGTAAATTGAGTCCACCTGTGTGTAATTTATTGTCAGTATAACTACATCTGTTCTGTGAAGCCTCAGAGGTTTGTTTGAGACCAAGTAGCATCATGAAAGCAAGGCAAATGTAAAACGCTGACAAAATATTGAATGTGTAAACGTGGCCTTAGTCATATACTTCATAAATTTGGCTTTCTTGAGGGGCAAGAAGAAAGTCCTTTTTGAAAGGAAACTAGATGCTCTGGTCAGATGAGACCAAAGTAGAACTTTTCTGGATAAATGCAAAATGTGTTGTATGACAAAAAAACTAAATACATATCACCCTGGAAACTCTAACATTTAACATGGTGGCAGCATCATGCTGTGGGGATGCTTTTTTTCAGCACAGACAGGGAAGCTGTTCAGCGTTGATGGAAAGTTGCATCATTATCATCACACATCACAAATACTTTAAACTCTGTGCTGGTATATTACATGAAATATGTTGTGGGTATAATGTGAAAAATTTCAAGGGGTATGTATACTTTTTCAAGGAATTGTACACTGCAGTATAAGGTAGTGGAAATCCTTTCTAAGGATACCTTTTTGATCACTATCTGGTGCTCTCTTGCTGAAATTCATCTTTCATTCAAATGCAAATTATCTCTGCAAGTACATTCGAAGGTGTATCAGTGCACTTGCAGTCCTCAGCTCCTCCCTGCTTCTTTATGCCAGTGTCAGCCCTCCTTGATGATTGACAGTGGAGACAGAGGCCCTGCTACATAACGTCACCTTTGCTTTCAACTGTCAATCATAAAGCAAAGGCTGTTGCAGGTGGAGAGAAGCGAAGAGGATTTGAGGACTGCAAGTTCACTTATGGAGCGAATAATTTCATGTGAATAAAAGATGAATTTAAGAGCAAAGTAGCAACAGATGGTGAAGAAACAGGTATCCTTGGTTGGTTTTATACTCCACTATACACCAATTTTAAATGTTAAGGTAGGATACAGTCTAGTTGGAATATGGCTGGAAGTATGCAAATCACATACTTTGGGTCACAGGTTCCCGTGCTCCCGGAACTGGAGAATCCACACAACATGCAGTGAGTGTTATGTGAGGATTCACAAGGCTGCAGTCACAGAGGGCAGACAATAACACTAACGAATCAGGTCAGTGTACTCCAGGGAGGGCTGTTTTAAGACTGGCTTGCACTATGCCGGTCTTAAGCCATCAAACCCTAGGAATCCATCTTTTTCTGCTGTGATGACCAATCTAACAGCTTAATAATGAAAAATGCACAATCTTGTACATGGAAACATTACCTGTTGACTTGGAAACTGGCACAAAACAGAGGTGATATTACTGGCATACTGCGCCATCTCTTTTTTTATTGCCTTTTCTACATTTGGTGGAATACGCCCTGATACACTTGTCATGATGTCCTGAAGTTCAAGCAGGGGAAGTGATGGATCCCTGAGAGTTTTCATTAGTCTTTCAACCGAGTCTTTTACCTACAGAGAAGAAAATTCTAAACTGAATACGGTTTCATTTAAAAGGCAATACTAAATATACTATCCTGTAAAACAAATACCAGCACGATATCCTTTAATGTTTAAGAAGACAAGGTTTTTCCAAGAAGAGTATTGGAAGAGACTTTTCTGATTGAATGGTATCTGTATTCAGGTTGCCATAAAAATATGGCCATATGAGTGTATTATAAGGCAGAGTTCACCTGTCCGTGTTGTAATTGATGGTATAAAGATGGCGTCCATATGTAGTCCATTCATATCATGGACCCATTCATTGAAATCACACTAAGGGATTCACTCACCCCACAATTCTATATACAACGATCCTTTTTGCACAGTTTTGGGTAAGCTTTCTACTTAAAAAAAAAAGTGGACTGCAAATAAATGCTCTTATCAATTCAGGTTTTACTGATTATATGATCGAGCAAAACTACAGAATTGACAATGCAGGTCTAAATTCTGCATCGGCACAGTCAGGTCTCAAAGCTGAAGTTTCAGCATACCAAGGAAAATGACATGTCGGATAAGGTCACCTATCAAAAAATACTAGCACACATATGACATCATTAGATGACCTAATAACAACACACAACTCCAGGGTCTGAAGTCTTGTGTAGTGAAGAGTGCTACCCAGAACTACAATCTTTTCTTTTGACAGCACGACTGCAAAGAAATGATGCAAATGTGTGCTAGAGTCAGCAGAACGGCTGTAGAATAGAAGTGTTGTTTAGGAAAGTCTGTGTGCGTGCCTCTGGATAAGTGCCTCATAAGTGTCAGAAATATACCAGAAATGAAATGTAATTCTATGGCCTAACTCTCCATGGTCCCCATTCATCTCTGATTCTGACAATCCATCTGTCTCATTCACAGGTATGACCGTCCAGTTGTTCTATGCATCTGAATTTCCTGACTTGACTTTAATCTCCTCACCTGCATACACATTTAAAGTCCCTTTGCTTTTGGTATGACCGTCCAGTTGTTCTATGCATCTGAATTTCCTGACTTGACTTTAATCTCCTCACCTGCATACACATTTAAAGTCCCTTTGCTTTTGGTATGACCGTCCAGTTGTTCTATGCATCTGAATTTCCTGACTTGACTTTAATCTCCTCACCTGCATACACATTTAAAGTCCCTTTGCTTTTGGTATGACCGTCCAGTTGTTCTATGCATCTGAATTTCCTGACTTGACTTTAATCTCCTCACCTGCATACACATTTAAAGTCCCTTTGCTTTTGGTATGACCGTCCAGTTGTTCTATGCATCTGAATTTCCTGACTTGACTTTAATCTCCTCACCTGCATACACATTTAAAGTCCCTTTGCTTTTGGTATGACCGTCCAGTTGTTCTATGCATCTGAATTTCCTGACTTGACTTTAATCTCCTCACCTGCATACACATTTAAAGTCCCTTTGCTTTTGGTATGACCGTCCAGTTGTTCTATGCATCTGAATTTCCTGACTTGACTTTAATCTCCTCACCTGCATACACATTTAAAGTCCCTTTGCTTTTGGTATGACCGTCCAGTTGTTCTATGCATCTGAATTTCCTGACTTGACTTTAATCTCCTCACCTGCATACACATTTAAAGTCCCTTTGCTTTTGGTATGACCGTCCAGTTGTTCTATGCATCTGAATTTCCTGACTTGACTTTAATCTCCTCACCTGCATACACATTTAAAGTCCCTTTGCTTTTGGTATGACCGTCCAGTTGTTCTATGCATCTGAATTTCCTGACTTGACTTTAATCTCCTCACCTGCATACACATTTAAAGTCCCTTTGCTTTTGGTATGACCGTCCAGTTGTTCTATGCATCTGAATTTCCTGACTTGACTTTAATCTCCTCACCTGCATACACATTTAAAGTCCCTTTGCTTTTGGTATGACCGTCCAGTTGTTCTATGCATCTGAATTTCCTGACTTGACTTTAATCTCCTCACCTGCATACACATTTAAAGTCCCTTTGCTTTTGGTATGACCGTCCAGTTGTTCTATGCATCTGAATTTCCTGACTTGACTTTAATCTCCTCACCTGCATACACATTTAAAGTCCCTTTGCTTTTGGTATGCTAACCTGCTGTTTTACTGTTGTATAATTAGTTAAATCCTGTCTGTTTGTTTTTTTTTTTTCTCTTTGAGTGCTTCCTACCTGTTTGTAATTCTTTCCTGTGCCTCACCCCTGCTGGTCAGCTGATGTTCATCTGGGTCAATGAGACATGTATATAAGTACTGCACTAGGTCTATGACCGTGGTCTGTGTGCGTGCCTCTGGATAAGTGCCTCATAAGTGTCAGAAATATACCAGAAATGAAATGTAATTCTATGGCCTAACTCTCCATGGTCCCCATTCATCTCTGATTCTGACAATCCATCTGTCTCATTCACAGGTATGACCGTCCAGTTGTTCTATGCATCTGAATTTCCTGACTTGACTTTAATCTCCTCACCTGCATACACATTTAAAGTCCCTTTGCTTTTGGTATGACCGTCCAGTTGTTCTATGCATCTGAATTTCCTGACTTGACTTTAATCTCCTCACCTGCATACACATTTAAAGTCCCTTTGCTTTTGGTATGACCGTCCAGTTGTTCTATGCATCTGAATTTCCTGACTTGACTTTAATCTCCTCACCTGCATACACATTTAAAGTCCCTTTGCTTTTGGTATGACCGTCCAGTTGTTCTATGCATCTGAATTTCCTGACTTGACTTTAATCTCCTCACCTGCATACACATTTAAAGTCCCTTTGCTTTTGGTATGACCGTCCAGTTGTTCTATGCATCTGAATTTCCTGACTTGACTTTAATCTCCTCACCTGCATACACATTTAAAGTCCCTTTGCTTTTGGTATGCTAACCTGCTGTTTTACTGTTGTATAATTAGTTAAATCCTGTCTGTTTGTTTTTTTTTTTTCTCTTTGAGTGCTTCCTACCTGTTTGTAATTCTTTCCTGTGCCTCACCCCTGCTGGTCAGCTGATGTTCATCTGGGTCAATGAGACATGTATATAAGTACTGCACTAGGTCTATGACCGTGGTCTGTGTGCGTGCCTCTGGATAAGTGCCTCATAAGTGTCAGAAATATACCAGAAATGAAATGTAATTCTATGGCCTAACTCTCCATGGTCCCCATTCATCTCTGATTCTGACAATCCATCTGTCTCATTCACAGGTATGACCGTCCAGTTGTTCTATGCATCTGAATTTCCTGACTTGACTTTAATCTCCTCACCTGCATACACATTTAAAGTCCCTTTGCTTTTGGTATGACCGTCCAGTTGTTCTATGCATCTGAATTTCCTGACTTGACTTTAATCTCCTCACCTGCATACACATTTAAAGTCCCTTTGCTTTTGGTATGACCGTCCAGTTGTTCTATGCATCTGAATTTCCTGACTTGACTTTAATCTCCTCACCTGCATACACATTTAAAGTCCCTTTGCTTTTGGTATGACCGTCCAGTTGTTCTATGCATCTGAATTTCCTGACTTGACTTTAATCTCCTCACCTGCATACACATTTAAAGTCCCTTTGCTTTTGGTATGACCGTCCAGTTGTTCTATGCATCTGAATTTCCTGACTTGACTTTAATCTCCTCACCTGCATACACATTTAAAGTCCCTTTGCTTTTGGTATGCTAACCTGCTGTTTTACTGTTGTATAATTAGTTAAATCCTGTCTGTTTGTTTTTTTTTTTTCTCTTTGAGTGCTTCCTACCTGTTTGTAATTCTTTCCTGTGCCTCACCCCTGCTGGTCAGCTGATGTTCATCTGGGTCAATGAGACATGTATATAAGTACTGCACTAGGTCTATGACCGTGGTCTGTGTGCGTGCCTCTGGATAAGTGCCTCATAAGTGTCAGAAATATACCAGAAATGAAATGTAATTCTATGGCCTAACTCTCCATGGTCCCCATTCATCTCTGATTCTGACAATCCATCTGTCTCATTCACAGGTATGACCGTCCAGTTGTTCTATGCATCTGAATTTCCTGACTTGACTTTAATCTCCTCACCTGCATACACATTTAAAGTCCCTTTGCTTTTGGTATGACCGTCCAGTTGTTCTATGCATCTGAATTTCCTGACTTGACTTTAATCTCCTCACCTGCATACACATTTAAAGTCCCTTTGCTTTTGGTATGACCGTCCAGTTGTTCTATGCATCTGAATTTCCTGACTTGACTTTAATCTCCTCACCTGCATACACATTTAAAGTCCCTTTGCTTTTGGTATGACCGTCCAGTTGTTCTATGCATCTGAATTTCCTGACTTGACTTTAATCTCCTCACCTGCATACACATTTAAAGTCCCTTTGCTTTTGGTATGACCGTCCAGTTGTTCTATGCATCTGAATTTCCTGACTTGACTTTAATCTCCTCACCTGCATACACATTTAAAGTCCCTTTGCTTTTGGTATGACCGTCCAGTTGTTCTATGCATCTGAATTTCCTGACTTGACTTTAATCTCCTCACCTGCATACACATTTAAAGTCCCTTTGCTTTTGGTATGCTAACCTGCTGTTTTACTGTTGTATAATTAGTTAAATCCTGTCTGTTTGTTTTTTTTTTTTCTCTTTGAGTGCTTCCTACCTGTTTGTAATTCTTTCCTGTGCCTCACCCCTGCTGGTCAGCTGATGTTCATCTGGGTCAATGAGACATGTATATAAGTACTGCACTAGGTCTATGACCGTGGTCTGTGTGCGTGCCTCTGGATAAGTGCCTCATAAGTGTCAGAAATATACCAGAAATGAAATGTAATTCTATGGCCTAACTCTCCATGGTCCCCATTCATCTCTGATTCTGACAATCCATCTGTCTCATTCACAGGTATGACCGTCCAGTTGTTCTATGCATCTGAATTTCCTGACTTGACTTTAATCTCCTCACCTGCATACACATTTAAAGTCCCTTTGCTTTTGGTATGACCGTCCAGTTGTTCTATGCATCTGAATTTCCTGACTTGACTTTAATCTCCTCACCTGCATACACATTTAAAGTCCCTTTGCTTTTGGTATGCTAACCTGCTGTTTTACTGTTGTATAATTAGTTAAATCCTGTCTGTTTGTTTTTTTTTTTTCTCTTTGAGTGCTTCCTACCTGTTTGTAATTCTTTCCTGTGCCTCACCCCTGCTGGTCAGCTGATGTTCATCTGGGTCAATGAGACATGTATATAAGTACTGCACTAGGTCTATGACCGTGGTCTGTGTGCGTGCCTCTGGATAAGTGCCTCATAAGTGTCAGAAATATACCAGAAATGAAATGTAATTCTATGGCCTAACTCTCCATGGTCCCCATTCATCTCTGATTCTGACAATCCATCTGTCTCATTCACAGGTATGACCGTCCAGTTGTTCTATGCATCTGAATTTCCTGACTTGACTTTAATCTCCTCACCTGCATACACATTTAAAGTCCCTTTGCTTTTGGTATGACCGTCCAGTTGTTCTATGCATCTGAATTTCCTGACTTGACTTTAATCTCCTCACCTGCATACACATTTAAAGTCCCTTTGCTTTTGGTATGACCGTCCAGTTGTTCTATGCATCTGAATTTCCTGACTTGACTTTAATCTCCTCACCTGCATACACATTTAAAGTCCCTTTGCTTTTGGTATGACCGTCCAGTTGTTCTATGCATCTGAATTTCCTGACTTGACTTTAATCTCCTCACCTGCATACACATTTAAAGTCCCTTTGCTTTTGGTATGACCGTCCAGTTGTTCTATGCATCTGAATTTCCTGACTTGACTTTAATCTCCTCACCTGCATACACATTTAAAGTCCCTTTGCTTTTGGTATGACCGTCCAGTTGTTCTATGCATCTGAATTTCCTGACTTGACTTTAATCTCCTCACCTGCATACACATTTAAAGTCCCTTTGCTTTTGGTATGCTAACCTGCTGTTTTACTGTTGTATAATTAGTTAAATCCTGTCTGTTTGTTTTTTTTTTTTCTCTTTGAGTGCTTCCTACCTGTTTGTAATTCTTTCCTGTGCCTCACCCCTGCTGGTCAGCTGATGTTCATCTGGGTCAATGAGACATGTATATAAGTACTGCACTAGGTCTATGACCGTGGTCTGTGTGCGTGCCTCTGGATAAGTGCCTCATAAGTGTCAGAAATATACCAGAAATGAAATGTAATTCTATGGCCTAACTCTCCATGGTCCCCATTCATCTCTGATTCTGACAATCCATCTGTCTCATTCACAGGTATGACCGTCCAGTTGTTCTATGCATCTGAATTTCCTGACTTGACTTTAATCTCCTCACCTGCATACACATTTAAAGTCCCTTTGCTTTTGGTATGACCGTCCAGTTGTTCTATGCATCTGAATTTCCTGACTTGACTTTAATCTCCTCACCTGCATACACATTTAAAGTCCCTTTGCTTTTGGTATGCTAACCTGCTGTTTTACTGTTGTATAATTAGTTAAATCCTGTCTGTTTGTTTTTTTTTTTTCTCTTTGAGTGCTTCCTACCTGTTTGTAATTCTTTCCTGTGCCTCACCCCTGCTGGTCAGCTGATGTTCATCTGGGTCAATGAGACATGTATATAAGTACTGCACTAGGTCTATGACCGTGGTCTGTGTGCGTGCCTCTGGATAAGTGCCTCATAAGTGTCAGAAATATACCAGAAATGAAATGTAATTCTATGGCCTAACTCTCCATGGTCCCCATTCATCTCTGATTCTGACAATCCATCTGTCTCATTCACAGGTATGACCGTCCAGTTGTTCTATGCATCTGAATTTCCTGACTTGACTTTAATCTCCTCACCTGCATACACATTTAAAGTCCCTTTGCTTTTGGTATGACCGTCCAGTTGTTCTATGCATCTGAATTTCCTGACTTGACTTTAATCTCCTCACCTGCATACACATTTAAAGTCCCTTTGCTTTTGGTATGCTAACCTGCTGTTTTACTGTTGTATAATTAGTTAAATCCTGTCTGTTTGTTTTTTTTTTTTCTCTTTGAGTGCTTCCTACCTGTTTGTAATTCTTTCCTGTGCCTCACCCCTGCTGGTCAGCTGATGTTCATCTGGGTCAATGAGACATGTATATAAGTACTGCACTAGGTCTATGACCGTGGTCTGTGTGCGTGCCTCTGGATAAGTGCCTCATAAGTGTCAGAAATATACCAGAAATGAAATGTAATTCTATGGCCTAACTCTCCATGGTCCCCATTCATCTCTGATTCTGACAATCCATCTGTCTCATTCACAGGTATGACCGTCCAGTTGTTCTATGCATCTGAATTTCCTGACTTGACTTTAATCTCCTCACCTGCATACACATTTAAAGTCCCTTTGCTTTTGGTATGACCGTCCAGTTGTTCTATGCATCTGAATTTCCTGACTTGACTTTAATCTCCTCACCTGCATACACATTTAAAGTCCCTTTGCTTTTGGTATGACCGTCCAGTTGTTCTATGCATCTGAATTTCCTGACTTGACTTTAATCTCCTCACCTGCATACACATTTAAAGTCCCTTTGCTTTTGGTATGACCGTCCAGTTGTTCTATGCATCTGAATTTCCTGACTTGACTTTAATCTCCTCACCTGCATACACATTTAAAGTCCCTTTGCTTTTGGTATGACCGTCCAGTTGTTCTATGCATCTGAATTTCCTGACTTGACTTTAATCTCCTCACCTGCATACACATTTAAAGTCCCTTTGCTTTTGGTATGCTAACCTGCTGTTTTACTGTTGTATAATTAGTTAAATCCTGTCTGTTTGTTTTTTTTTTTTCTCTTTGAGTGCTTCCTACCTGTTTGTAATTCTTTCCTGTGCCTCACCCCTGCTGGTCAGCTGATGTTCATCTGGGTCAATGAGACATGTATATAAGTACTGCACTAGGTCTATGACCGTGGTCTGTGTGCGTGCCTCTGGATAAGTGCCTCATAAGTGTCAGAAATATACCAGAAATGAAATGTAATTCTATGGCCTAACTCTCCATGGTCCCCATTCATCTCTGATTCTGACAATCCATCTGTCTCATTCACAGGTATGACCGTCCAGTTGTTCTATGCATCTGAATTTCCTGACTTGACTTTAATCTCCTCACCTGCATACACATTTAAAGTCCCTTTGCTTTTGGTATGACCGTCCAGTTGTTCTATGCATCTGAATTTCCTGACTTGACTTTAATCTCCTCACCTGCATACACATTTAAAGTCCCTTTGCTTTTGGTATGACCGTCCAGTTGTTCTATGCATCTGAATTTCCTGACTTGACTTTAATCTCCTCACCTGCATACACATTTAAAGTCCCTTTGCTTTTGGTATGCTAACCTGCTGTTTTACTGTTGTATAATTAGTTAAATCCTGTCTGTTTGTTTTTTTTTTTTCTCTTTGAGTGCTTCCTACCTGTTTGTAATTCTTTCCTGTGCCTCACCCCTGCTGGTCAGCTGATGTTCATCTGGGTCAATGAGACATGTATATAAGTACTGCACTAGGTCTATGACCGTGGTCTGTGTGCGTGCCTCTGGATAAGTGCCTCATAAGTGTCAGAAATATACCAGAAATGAAATGTAATTCTATGGCCTAACTCTCCATGGTCCCCATTCATCTCTGATTCTGACGATCCATCTGTCTCATTCACAGGTATGACCGTCCAGTTGTTCTATGCATCTGAATTTCCTGACTTGACTTTAATCTCCTCACCTGCATACACATTTAAAGTCCCTTTGCTTTTGGTATGACCGTCCAGTTGTTCTATGCATCTGAATTTCCTGACTTGACTTTAATCTCCTCACCTGCATACACATTTAAAGTCCCTTTGCTTTTGGTATGACCGTCCAGTTGTTCTATGCATCTGAATTTCCTGACTTGACTTTAATCTCCTCACCTGCATACACATTTAAAGTCCCTTTGCTTTTGGTATGACCGTCCAGTTGTTCTATGCATCTGAATTTCCTGACTTGACTTTAATCTCCTCACCTGCATACACATTTAAAGTCCCTTTGCTTTTGGTATGCTAACCTGCTGTTTTACTGTTGTATAATTAGTTAAATCCTGTCTGTTTGTTTTTTTTTTTTCTCTTTGAGTGCTTCCTACCTGTTTGTAATTCTTTCCTGTGCCTCACCCCTGCTGGTCAGCTGATGTTCATCTGGGTCAATGAGACATGTATATAAGTACTGCACTAGGTCTATGACCGTGGTCTGTGTGCGTGCCTCTGGATAAGTGCCTCATAAGTGTCAGAAATATACCAGAAATGAAATGTAATTCTATGGCCTAACTCTCCATGGTCCCCATTCATCTCTGATTCTGACAATCCATCTGTCTCATTCACAGGTATGACCGTCCAGTTGTTCTATGCATCTGAATTTCCTGACTTGACTTTAATCTCCTCACCTGCATACACATTTAAAGTCCCTTTGCTTTTGGTATGACCGTCCAGTTGTTCTATGCATCTGAATTTCCTGACTTGACTTTAATCTCCTCACCTGCATACACATTTAAAGTCCCTTTGCTTTTGGTATGACCGTCCAGTTGTTCTATGCATCTGAATTTCCTGACTTGACTTTAATCTCCTCACCTGCATACACATTTAAAGTCCCTTTGCTTTTGGTATGACCGTCCAGTTGTTCTATGCATCTGAATTTCCTGACTTGACTTTAATCTCCTCACCTGCATACACATTTAAAGTCCCTTTGCTTTTGGTATGACCGTCCAGTTGTTCTATGCATCTGAATTTCCTGACTTGACTTTAATCTCCTCACCTGCATACACATTTAAAGTCCCTTTGCTTTTGGTATGACCGTCCAGTTGTTCTATGCATCTGAATTTCCTGACTTGACTTTAATCTCCTCACCTGCATACACATTTAAAGTCCCTTTGCTTTTGGTATGACCGTCCAGTTGTTCTATGCATCTGAATTTCCTGACTTGACTTTAATCTCCTCACCTGCATACACATTTAAAGTCCCTTTGCTTTTGGTATGACCGTCCAGTTGTTCTATGCATCTGAATTTCCTGACTTGACTTTAATCTCCTCACCTGCATACACATTTAAAGTCCCTTTGCTTTTGGTATGCTAACCTGCTGTTTTACTGTTGTATAATTAGTTAAATCCTGTCTGTTTGTTTTTTTTTTTTCTCTTTGAGTGCTTCCTACCTGTTTGTAATTCTTTCCTGTGCCTCACCCCTGCTGGTCAGCTGATGTTCATCTGGGTCAATGAGACATGTATATAAGTACTGCACTAGGTCTATGACCGTGGTCTGTGTGCGTGCCTCTGGATAAGTGCCTCATAAGTGTCAGAAATATACCAGAAATGAAATGTAATTCTATGGCCTAACTCTCCATGGTCCCCATTCATCTCTGATTCTGACAATCCATCTGTCTCATTCACAGGTATGACCGTCCAGTTGTTCTATGCATCTGAATTTCCTGACTTGACTTTAATCTCCTCACCTGCATACACATTTAAAGTCCCTTTGCTTTTGGTATGACCGTCCAGTTGTTCTATGCATCTGAATTTCCTGACTTGACTTTAATCTCCTCACCTGCATACACATTTAAAGTCCCTTTGCTTTTGGTATGACCGTCCAGTTGTTCTATGCATCTGAATTTCCTGACTTGACTTTAATCTCCTCACCTGCATACACATTTAAAGTCCCTTTGCTTTTGGTATGCTAACCTGCTGTTTTACTGTTGTATAATTAGTTAAATCCTGTCTGTTTGTTTTTTTTTTTTCTCTTTGAGTGCTTCCTACCTGTTTGTAATTCTTTCCTGTGCCTCACCCCTGCTGGTCAGCTGATGTTCATCTGGGTCAATGAGACATGTATATAAGTACTGCACTAGGTCTATGACCGTGGTCTGTGTGCGTGCCTCTGGATAAGTGCCTCATAAGTGTCAGAAATATACCAGAAATGAAATGTAATTCTATGGCCTAACTCTCCATGGTCCCCATTCATCTCTGATTCTGACAATCCATCTGTCTCATTCACAGGTATGACCGTCCAGTTGTTCTATGCATCTGAATTTCCTGACTTGACTTTAATCTCCTCACCTGCATACACATTTAAAGTCCCTTTGCTTTTGGTATGACCGTCCAGTTGTTCTATGCATCTGAATTTCCTGACTTGACTTTAATCTCCTCACCTGCATACACATTTAAAGTCCCTTTGCTTTTGGTATGACCGTCCAGTTGTTCTATGCATCTGAATTTCCTGACTTGACTTTAATCTCCTCACCTGCATACACATTTAAAGTCCCTTTGCTTTTGGTATGCTAACCTGCTGTTTTACTGTTGTATAATTAGTTAAATCCTGTCTGTTTGTTTTTTTTTTTTCTCTTTGAGTGCTTCCTACCTGTTTGTAATTCTTTCCTGTGCCTCACCCCTGCTGGTCAGCTGATGTTCATCTGGGTCAATGAGACATGTATATAAGTACTGCACTAGGTCTATGACCGTGGTCTGTGTGCGTGCCTCTGGATAAGTGCCTCATAAGTGTCAGAAATATACCAGAAATGAAATGTAATTCTATGGCCTAACTCTCCATGGTCCCCATTCATCTCTGATTCTGACAATCCATCTGTCTCATTCACAGGTATGACCGTCCAGTTGTTCTATGCATCTGAATTTCCTGACTTGACTTTAATCTCCTCACCTGCATACACATTTAAAGTCCCTTTGCTTTTGGTATGACCGTCCAGTTGTTCTATGCATCTGAATTTCCTGACTTGACTTTAATCTCCTCACCTGCATACACATTTAAAGTCCCTTTGCTTTTGGTATGACCGTCCAGTTGTTCTATGCATCTGAATTTCCTGACTTGACTTTAATCTCCTCACCTGCATACACATTTAAAGTCCCTTTGCTTTTGGTATGACCGTCCAGTTGTTCTATGCATCTGAATTTCCTGACTTGACTTTAATCTCCTCACCTGCATACACATTTAAAGTCCCTTTGCTTTTGGTATGCTAACCTGCTGTTTTACTGTTGTATAATTAGTTAAATCCTGTCTGTTTGTTTTTTTTTTTTCTCTTTGAGTGCTTCCTACCTGTTTGTAATTCTTTCCTGTGCCTCACCCCTGCTGGTCAGCTGATGTTCATCTGGGTCAATGAGACATGTATATAAGTACTGCACTAGGTCTATGACCGTGGTCTGTGTGCGTGCCTCTGGATAAGTGCCTCATAAGTGTCAGAAATATACCAGAAATGAACCAGACATGACCAGAAGGTAAACTTCAGCTCTTTCTAACCAAGTTTTCCACTGACACAACTTACTTGTTAAATCATATACTTACCACACTACCCCCACCATGTTCACCTATGCTTTCACAGTCTTTGCCCCTCTCCTCCTCACTCTCCTTCACTATCCCCACACCCCAGCACCCTCTAAGCAAATATTCATCTCCCCCTCCCTCCTGCCTTCTCATCTGTCCTCATCTGCTGACCTACTCCTGAACCTCAGGTCGCTCCTAATATCGCCCAGACCATGCCGTCCACTCTCCTTCTCCCACCTGCTCTCCCTTTCTCTACTCCTTCTCACTGCTGGCGACATAGCCCCCAATCCTGGCCCCCCGTGGATGGTACACCCCTCTTTATCACCCACCCACCACTCTCCACATAATAGTAACTACCGCAATCTATCCAACATAAAAACTATTCCCCTCTCACCCACTCTGCCGCCCCCTCTCTCAGGAGCGCTCTGGAATGCCCGTTCAGTGTGTAATAAACTGCACATCATTCATGATCTCTTTACCTCTAGCAATCTATCCTTTCTAGGCATCACCGAAACATGGCTGACACCATCCAACTCTGCCTCCCCAGCTGCACTATGCTACGGTGGCCTGCACTTCTCCCACACTCCTCGCCCTGGCAATAGACAAGGTGGAGGAGTGGGCCTCCTTCTTTCTAACAACTACAACTTCACCACAATCCCACCTCTACCCTCCCTCGACCTGCCTTCCTTTGAAGTGCACTCTGTCCGAATCTATTCTCCCTCCAACCTCCAAGTGGCTGTCATATACAGACCCCCGGGCGCCACCACTGCCTTCCTCGACCACTTCTCTGCCTGGCTTCTACACTTTCTCTCTGCTGACATTCCCACCATCATCATGGGTGACTTCAACATCCCCACTGACACTCGCCAACAAGCTGCTTCCAAACTCCTCTCCCTTGCTTCGTCTTTTGGCTTAACTCAGTGGTCCACCTCTGCCACCCACAAAGATGGACACACACTAGACCTTATCTTCACCCGCCTCTGTCCCCTTTCTGACTTCACAACTTCCCCCCTCCCCCTATCTGACCACCATCTTCTGACCTTTTCAGCCCTGTCCTCCTCACCTACCCCCCCTGTCCAGCACCTAGCACATCCCCGCAGAAACCTTGCACACCTCAACATGCACACCCTCGCCGACTCTATCCTCCCACTGTCCTCCATATCGTCCCTCCACGACACAGACAGCGCCACTACTTTCTACAACACCACCCTCACATCAGCTATTGATTCAGTCGCTCCCCTTGTGCATGGCAGAGTGAGACGAATCAATAGACAACCCTGGCACAACAGCCTCACTAAAAAACTGCGGCAAAGGTCTAGGGCTGCAGAGCGGCGGTGGAAGAAAACGCACTCCCAGGAAGACTTCACCACATTCAAAAATGCAATTCACACATTTCGTTCAGTCCTCACCTCCGCTAAACACGATTACTTCAGAAACCTCATATCCTCTCTAACACACAACCCCAAACAGTTATTCAACACTTTCAACTCCCTCCTTCGCCCACCACTGCCCCCTCCAACCTCCCTCATCTCTGCAGAAGAATTTGCCACCTATTTCCAAGAAAAAATCGACCTAATAAGGCAAGTCTTCTCTGCTCAGCCACCACAACCCCTTCATGTAGCTGACCACTGCCCCTCCCCCATAAACTTCCTCCCCACCATCACCGAAGGAGAGCTTGCACGTCTGCTCTCAAAAGCGCACCTCACCACCTGCGCACTTGACCCCATGCCATCCCACCTCCTTCCCAACCTCACCACCATCCTTATTCCAGCCTTAACCCATCTCTTCAACCTATCTTTAACGACTGGAACCTTCCCCTCTGCCTTTAAACATGCAACAGTCACACCTATCCTAAAGAAACCTTCCCTCGATCCAACCTCTACTACCAGCTACCGCCCCATATCACTACTCCCACTTGCCTCAAAACTCCTGGAACAGCATGTCCATGCTGAACTTTCCTCCCACCTCTCCTCTAACGCTCTCTTTGACAACCTACAGTCCGGCTTCCGTCCACATCACTCCACCGAAACTGCCCTGACTAAAATCACAAATGACTTGCTTACTGCCAAAGCGAACAAGCACTTCTCTATACTCCTACTCCTAGACCTGTCCTCAGCCTTCGATACCGTTGACCACTCCCTCCTACTACAGATCCTCTCTTCCCTTGGTGTCAGAGACCTCGCCCTCTCTTGGATCTCTTCATACCTCTCAAATCGCACTTTTAGTGTCTCCCACTCCCACACAACCTCTTCATCCCACCATCTCTCTGTTGGCGTCCCTCAAGGCTCTGTCCTAGGACCCCTACTTTTCTCTATCTACACATTTGGCCTGGGACAACTCATAAAGTCCCATGGCTTCCAATACCACCTATATGCCGACGACACCCAGATCTACCTCTCTGGCCCAGATGCCACATCTCTGCTGTCCAAAATCCCGAAATGTCTATCTGCTATATCCTCCTTCTTCTCCTCTCGCTTCCTAAAGCTCAATGTGGCCAAAACTGAACTAATCATCTTTCCTCCGTCTCACCTACACTCTCTACCTGATCTATCTATTACAATAAATAACACCACGCTCTCGCCAGTACCCAAAGTTCGCTGCCTCGGAGTGACCTTTGACTCTGCCTTATCCTTCATACCACACATCCAGTCCCTCACCACCTCCTGCCGTCTTCAACTCAAAAATATTTCCAGAATCCGCCCTTTCCTCAATTTGCAATCTACTAAAATGCTAGTGCATGCCCTCATAATCTCCCGCCTCGACTACTGTAACATCCTCCTCTGTGGCCTCCCTGCCAACACGCTTGCCCCTCTCCAGTCCATCCTTAACTCTGCTGCCCGACTTATCCACCTCTCTCCTCAATACCACCCCGCTTCTCCTCTCTGCATGTCCCTCCACTGGCTTCCAATCTTCCACCGTATCCAATTCAAACTTCTAACACTGACCTACAAAGCTGTGCATAATCTTTCCCCTCCGTACATCTCCGAACTACTCTCCCACTACACTCCAACACGTCACCTCCGGTCCTCCCAAGATCTCCTCCTCTCCTCCTCTCTCATTCGCTCCTCACACAACCGACTCCAAGACTTCTCCCGAGCATCCCCAGTCTCCTGGAACTCGCTGCCTCAACACGTCAGACTATCCCCTACTCTTGCAAACTTGAAACGGAACCTGAAAACGCACCTGTTCAGAAATGCCTACAATCTACAATGAACTCGCTGCCACCCGACCACCGTGCGCAGCTGCCGCCCGACCACCGTGCGCAGCTGCCGCCCGACCACCGTGCGGAGCTGCCGCCCGACCACCGTGCGGAGCTGCCGCCCGACCACCGTGCGGAGCTGCCGCCCGACCACCGTGCGGAGCTGCCGCCCGACCACCGTGCACAGCTGCCGCCCGACCACCGTGCGGAGCTGCCGCCCGACCACCGTGCGGAGCTGCCGCCTGACCTACACCCCACCTATTGTCTCCTCCCCATAATCCTATAGAATGTAAGCCCGCAAGGGTAGGGCCCTCTTCCCTCTGTACTAGTCTGTCTACTGTAACTTGTATACGTATTTTGTATGTAACCCCCTTCTCATGTACAGCACCATGGAATTAATGGTGCTCTATAAATAAATAATAATAATAATAAAATAGGAAAGGATAATAAATAGTGCTACATATCATCAAAAAATAACCTAAGCACTGAGGAGGACGGAAACTGCGATGCTCGCTCAAGAGTGAATGCATTTATTATGATCCTTCAGAAAAATACAGATATTGTTGACATTTCAGCCAAGACTGTCTTTTCAGGACATCTGGCAGAGGCTCAAGAAGAGAGGCCTTCTGGATACACAGCCTGTAAACCATAGTCACGAAGTATGAGCTGTGACTATAGGTAAGGAATTCATGTGAAATTTATATTTGTTAGTGCATCAACAAAATATCCTAAAGGTTAATTGAATAATTTGTCATGCTATCCTGAGACATTGGGAAATTTGTTCTTATAAAGTTCAACATGGTCTGCAACCAATGTCATATGAAGACCGGCTAAAAGAACTAAGAATGTTTAGTTTGCAAAAGAAAAGGCTGAAAGGAGACTTAATAGCAGTCTACAAATATCTGAAAGGTAGTCACAGTGCTGACGGAACTACTCTATTCTCATTAGCAGTCATGTTCTATGGGGCTCGCTGTGCGCGTCAGATGTAGCAGTGCTGGAAGAGTCGTGGGACCTTGTGTGGTTTACATCGGACCTGCAGGGGTATTATTGAGGTTAATAAAGGGGTGAAAGAGGCTGTTTTTTTGTCTTATTTTAAATAAAGAATTTTTGGGGTGTTTGTGTTTACTTACTTTCACTTACAGATTAGTGATGGGGTGTCTCATAGATGCCTGCCATCACTAATCTAGGACTTAGTGGCAGCTATTGGCTGCAATTAACTCCTTATTACCCTGATCGCCACTGCACCAGGGCTACGGGAAGAGCCGGGTCCAGCGCCAGAATTGGCACATCTAATGGATGCGCCACTTCTGGGGCTGCTATTGTTAGGCTGGAAAGAGCCAAACAACTATGGCCCTTTTCACCACAATAATATCAGCCCACAGTTGTCTGCTGTACCTTGGCTGGTTTTAGAAAAATGGGGGCGACCCCAAGTCATTTTTTTTTAATAAATCAAATAATTATAAAAAAAGAAAAAAACGTGAGATCCCCTCAATTTTTCATAACCAACCAAGGTACAGCAGACAGCTGAGGGTTGTAGCCTGCAGCTGCTGCTGTTCCTGTGCTGGATATAAAAAAATGGGGGGAGACCCCATGTCGTTTTTTGTTTGTTTTTTTACCAAAAAATACAAAAATAAAAACAGCTGGCCAAGCTAGTTCTCACTCTATCAAGCTATTCTATTTCTTTCCATCTATTCTACATGTTCTTTTTATCTATTCTATTTTTTCTATCAATATTTTCTAGCTACAGTATCTATCAATTATCCTATTGTATCATATTTTGTTTCTCCTTTAAAAATCGCATTAAGGAAAATGTGGCACAAACGCACCAAAACATGGTAAAAATGCGGCAAAACGCATGTGTTTTTTTATGCGTTTTTCTGGCCAGAGGGTGCGTTTTTGTGCCACAGGGTGCATTTTTCAGTGGAGAAACAAATCTGCAGTGTAAACACATACCCTTTCATGGAATGAAAAATTGGCTCCTCCCCAGCAGACTAAACCCTGCCTGCAAGCAACAAAGTTTTGTGTTGTGCAGTGTTAGTTGCGGCCCGCCAGCCCCATATATCTTGTACGTGTGTTTGCATGGACCAGAAGATGGAGTCCAGACTTCACCAACTTTTAGACATAAGAGTTAAGTATGTCCCTTACCATAGAGCTGTGCTGCGCTGCTTTCCAGAGTCGTTTTTCATTGTGGTGTACTCTCCCCTCTCCTCTCACCCCTCCTTCTCTCCCTCAGGTGTTTGGGTGTTTCCCCTGGGCCAGGATGGGGAGGATGTGAGTGGAGAAGGGCTCTTTTCCGTGCTGTTAAGGGTGAATGCAGCTCTTGGTGTGTAGGTAGAGGTCTTGCATGGCGGTGGTGTATGTTTGTCACATTTAGTGTTCAATCTCATTGGTTAAACATGTATGTAACCTTCCACTATTCACACTCTGTATAACTTGATATGATTAGTTCATTCACTGAGCTCACAGCTCACCTGGTGGATCATGCTCACTGGCAAATCAATGGGGCCAATCTACACACACCCTCTAACCTATCGAGAGTGGGCAGCTGTGCCACAGGCTATGGTCCCTGCACCCTACCAGCCACAGGCTCTGGTCCTTACTCCCACTGATCCCGCCACCAGATGTAATTGGCACCGCCACTTCTTCTTCCTGTGATATGGGCAGCGCCATTTTGCCTGGGTATTCACCCAGGATGTTATTTTTTCCATCACCTCTTGGCTTGCATCACACACTTGCATCGGTCAGCCTCCGCACCTTCAGTCACAATTCTATTGGAGTCTCAACATATTCTCAAACCTTAACGACCGTGGGACCGAGTAGGCTGTTTGTTGTTGGGGGATTTGACAATTGTAGTGTCAGCTGCTCCCCCTCCCTTCTAGCATCATTTGCTTTTCCAGTAGTCCCTTTGCCTCTATGTCTCTCATATAGCTAGAATTCAGAGAACCACGCACCCTCTCGACTATTCGGTCTGCCTCATTACTTAGTATACTTGCATCTCATGGAGGGTCTGGTTTCCTTGAAACCAAGCCTTAGCATATTGCTCTGTTGGTATCTCACGGCCATGGTATGAGGCAGTGCCTTTCCCTCTGCTGGCATTTGACCCTGAGCTCTTCCGTATCCTACACCCTGGTTACAATTGTGGAATCATTATTTAGGGCTTCTATCACCATTAGTACTATTACCTCTGCCTTGTGTCACACTCACTAGCTAGACAGTTATACACTTAGGTGTAGTTTTGGGTAGCGTACCATATTTTAACCCTGACGTATCACTCATGTTACTCTATCTGCTTTCTTCCAGAGGCGTCTGATTATCAAGCACAGCCTCCTCTTTAGGATATGACTGAGCAAGCAAGCCTCACTGTACTCAGAGTGAATATGACCCTTTAACCAGTGTCTTTTCTCATCTTTAGGTCAGATCACAAGGGAGAGCTACATGACATGAAAGCAGACCAGGTGGTGCTCTTTCTGGTTACCTTAGCTGGTTCAACTAAGTAAAATTGGTGTATCGCAATAGCAGATCAGTCAGTACTCTGATCTCTTCCCCTGATGAGTGTATTCATTGGATTCTGATTCCTTGGTTGAAGGTAGATTGTAATCATAACCAGTGATCCTAACCATTTCCCATGGCAAATGCCTTGTCAGAGAGGAGTGAGTCAGGCTAACGGAGACCATCAGTTTGTCATGTTGCATAGGCATTGTTCTATTTATTTTTTCTCAGCAGCTCATCACCACAAGCTAGGCTCCTCTCTGGAGGCAAAAAACAGTTTCTGAGTTATTCTGTGGAGTCTAATAAATTTAATTTATTGCCATATATTGCATCTGAATGGGCAGTGCACCATCACTGCAACTATTGACTATCGCCACAAGAGAGGCCTTTTGTATGGCTGCTCATACAGGCAATTCAGTTAGTAGCCGGACCACTATCCAAGATGAGCCGTTTGGAAGGTCGTTTGTACACACGGATCAGAGAGTACTTTGGCCTTATCCTAGGTGAGCCTGTCCAGCTAATTCAGACCCCTCAGTGAGGTGTACTTTGGGTGAGAAACAGGTCTCTGATCTCTTAAGTGACACAGAGTTACAGGTCTTCTTTGCACTTCAACTTCCAGCCAGTTTTTTGTCTCAGTAAAAGATAAAAGACCTCTCATCTTAGGGTATCCTTTTAGTAGTCCAGGTGGCCCTGCTCCAGATTTTCTGCTGAATAACTAGGGTACCCTTTCAATTGATGACTCCAGCCCTTAACTCCAACATTTTCTCTACTTCTAGCGGCTGGGGTTGCTGACGTACCCAGCAAGTCTTTCGCTTAATAGTAAGATGGCTTAAACTCATTGAGGCTTCTTCAGCTGATTGGAGGCAGTTGATCAGGATACACCAGGATTGATGCTCCTGAGTAGGGAGGTAATTTTTAGATGCAATGAATGGCTATTGAAGCCCCCTTTAAGGGGGCAGTTTATTTCTTGGTTTCTTCCTTTATGTGGTCCCGGTCTCCACCTTATTCTAGTTCTCATTACATCCTACGAAGCTCTGGCTGAGTCCATCTCATTTGTGTGTTAATTCAAGTCATTCAGACGATTGTTGTCCAGGGAGCTTGGAGATCTTACGCTACCGAGGGTCTTCTAAAGGCAGCTTTACACGCAACAACATCGCTAACGCGATGTCGTTGGGGGTCACGGAATTCGTGCCGCACATCCGCTCTCATTAGCGACGTCGTAACTAGCGATAACTCACCTTATCATTGATCATTGACACGCTGTCTAGTTCCCAAATATCGTTGCTTTTTCAGGACGCAGGTTGTTCGTCGTTCCTGCGGCAGCACACATCGCTATGTGTGACACCGCAGGAACGAGGAACCTCACCATACCTGCGGCCACCGGCAACGTGGAAGGAAGGAGGTGGGCGGGATGTTCGTCCCACTCATCTCCGCCCCCTCCGATTCTATTGGGCGGCCGCTTAGTGACGTCGCTGTGACGCTGAACGAACCGCCCCTTAGAAAGGAGATGGTTCGCCGGTCACAGCGACGTCGCTAGGCAGGTAAGTATGTGTGACGGGTGTAAGCGATGTTGTGCACCATGGGCAGCGATTTGCCCGTGACGCACAACCGATGGGTGCAGGAACGCACGCTAGCGATATCGGTAATGATATCGCAGCGTGTAACGCGGCCTTAAGTGGCCTACTGCCTACACTAGAACTTCCCTCAGTATGTGGTATGTCAGTGCAGAGGTCTGTGCTCTTCCACATTTCAGAGTAATCTTGGTTTTTCTTTAATAGGACAGCATTCTCCTATTCAGCTTGGATTGGATAGTGTAACTTAGTATTTTGCAGTTGGGGTCCAGAACTCCCTTTCATCAGGCAGATGCCCCCAGGCTCCATCCATACCGTCCAGTCAGACCTCTCGTAGGGTTGTCCTCTTCTAGACGATTTTTTTGATCATTTAGTTTAGTTGCAGGACCGTCAGGTCCACAGTTGAGAATGCTCTTGACCTTTCAGATTCAGGACTAGAGCCTTAAAAAGTCAGTCACATTTTTTACCAATTACTATAGCACATTTTTCAAGGGTGGGAACCTATGGGTAGTGCTCATATGGCGATACCCTTCCTTTTAATTTTTGGTATGTCTAGTTGAACTTGGGAAGCCTCCCAAGAGGCCCTGCCTATTCTGGTCTAGGAAAATGTATCTCCTAGTCCTGAGGTCAGACTGGCGGCCAACGCATTATTACCTTGGTTCAGAGAGACCTTTATGGTCTTTATGGCAGAGAGACTGCCTCCCTTCAGTCCTTCTGCTTTTTTGCACTGATTAGAGAGATGTACAGCAGTTTAGTAATTTTTCTCCCACCTTTTGCCTTAGTGGAGTTCTCTGGCTTTTCACGTTAATTAGGAGATTGTCTCTTTTCTCAGTGAGAGTATCTTGCACAGTCTGATGTAACCAGAGCTCTGCCTAGTTGTCACAGCTCTGTTCGGATGTCTTGTGGGTTATCATTCCAAAATGTACCAGTCTTGCAGCGCTCCTGCTACCAATGGTGGAACATATTGGATGATTTTCGGTCATATGACTAGACCAATATACAAATAAGTAAAGAGATATTTTAAAAATATATATAAAACTTCTTTACCCCTACAGTTTTTTCTGAGACTTTAAAACTGTCTATACGGAATGTTTTTTTTCCAGCTGGGGTGATGAGCACTCCTAAAGTCCAAATAGCTATTAGTATCCACCCTTTTGAAATGTGTTTTAGTGTTTATTATTGTCCCTGTATGATTAATTTCTAGATATATATATATATACATATATATATATATATATTTTTATTTTTTTTTTCTTTACTAATGGTTAATTGTGGGTTATCATGGTATGCTCTGCAGAGGTGTGATAGTCTCTAGGGTGACCACTGCTCTTTGAGTAGTTTAGTCATTAGTAAGCCTTATAAGACAGGTGCCAAAGTTCCCCAATTCAAGACACTCTGCTTGGGCTTTAAGAGTTTCCTGGGCTGTTGTTCACCAGGCCTCAGTTTTACAACTATGTAGAACAACTACTGGATTATAGGTGTATACCTTTCTAAGCTTTATAGGGTATACAACTTCGCTTCTGCAGACTTAGGTCTTCGTGGAAAGTTGCCCAGGCGGCAGCAGAGGCAGAAATTGGAAACTTTTGTGGTAACAGTATATTTGGCTTTTAGTCCCACCCGAAGGGAGAACTTTGGGGCATCCCATGGTTCGGTGTCCCCCAGTGAGACAAACAAGACAATGTAGACTTTTGGTACCGCTTCCACCCTTGACTACCCGGCTGGGTGTGCATTTACTGAGGTTTTCTCTCAGGGTGTAATAAGATAATCTTTTTTTAAACTTTCATTTATTTGGCTTCTATTATTAACTTCTCACTGAACTGAGGAGACCTGATGCTAGCAGGCGAGAAGCCAATTTTTAATTCAATGTAATACTAGTGTCAGCCTTCAGGTGGTAGCAGTCTATCCCAAGGTTCTGTGTCCCCCAATAAAGACTACAAGAAACAAATTTTATAGGGAGTACCAAAAATCTACATTTTATCGATGCCACTATAGTCCCGGGGTGCCATCTTCTGCCCGCAACTTCTGATTGGCTGGAAGTCAGAACTTACATCACAAGCTCTCAATGGAAGTCTATGAAAACCAGAACGAGGCTCTCATAGATTTGGATTGAAGAGTGACCTCTGTCTTGTCCTGTGAAACACTGGGGCAAGTCGGCAGGTCACAAAATGCTTGAGACCGATGGAACCGGGGATATAAGTAGGTGAATAAGAATGGTATAAGACTAGACTCAAAAAACTTAGATTAAAAGCAACACTTCAACAGTAAAATAAAAAATGGTGGAATGGTGCCTTAATTTTTTACCTTGCACTATGCACCTTGTTTAAATGGGATTTAATTGAATTAATGAACCATATATGAAATTGTACATTATGGGCGGCTTACCATTTATGATGATTGTGACTGGAGTGATCCTTTTCCACTTTTT
The DNA here is from genome assembly GCF_048569485.1 of Anomaloglossus baeobatrachus. Lineage (NCBI taxonomy): Eukaryota > Metazoa > Chordata > Amphibia > Anura > Aromobatidae > Anomaloglossus > Anomaloglossus baeobatrachus. The sequence goes on from NC_134354.1 coordinate 296,722,588, forward strand.
AATAATATGTATTTTTAATTATTATGGTAGAGGGTGTGGCTGTTTCATGTAGGATTTATAATTGTCTACAGCTTTGGCCGTTTATGTAGGTTCTATAAGTCTACACTCTATATGAACATACTCTAGCATGTTGACATGCACTGTTACAGTGCCTTGCCAAAGTATTCAGCTCCCTTGAATTTTTCAACCTTTTTCCACATTTCAGGCTTCAAACATAAAGATAACAATTTTCATATTATGGTGAAGAATCAACAACAAGTGGGACACAATTGTGTAATTACAACAATCAGCTGTAGATCTCTGCACTTCATCCAGAGTGATCATGGGCCTCTTGGTTGCATCTCTGATCAGTCTTCTCCTTGTTTGAGATGAAATTTTGGATGGACGGCCGGGTCTTGGTAGATTTGCAGTGGTATGATATTCCTTCCATTTCAATATGATCGCTTGCACAGTGCTCCTTGGGATGTTTAAAGTTTTGGAAATCTTTTTGTAACCAAATCCAGCTTTAAACTTCTCCACAACAGTATTACAGACCTGCCTGTTGTGTTCCTTGGTCTTCATGATGCTATCTGCGCTTTAAACAGAACACTGAGACTATCACAGAACAGCTGCATTTATAAGGAGATTTGATTACACACAGGTGGCTTATATTATCATCATCAGTGATTTAGGACAACATTGGATCATTCAGAGATCCTCAATGAACTTCTGGAGTGAGTTTGCTGCACTGAAAGTAAAGGGGACGAATAATACTGCACACCCCACTTTTCTGTTATTTTTTATAAGTTTAAAATAGGCAATAAATTTCGTTCAACTTCACAATTATGTCTCACTTGTTGTTGATTCTTCACCATAACATTAACATTTTTATCTTTATGTTTGAAGCCTGAAATGTGTGAAAAGGTTGAAAAATTCAAGAGAGCTGAATACTTTGGCAAGGCACTGTATATACCTCCAGTTAAGAGAGTCATGTTCTCCAGGGCCTCACACCACATGACGTTTACCTGACTGCTTTACATTCCCCAATACCTGCTGCTCCTCACGAACAAGTAACGTTTTGGTATTTTTACCCCTTTCTTTCCATAATTTGAGCCTTACTATTTATTCCTTGTCTATTTTCTCTAATTGAAAAACTATATTATGCCACCTTTTCTTTTCTGTTCTATTGATAATTACCATATTTTTCGGACCATAAGACGCACTTTTTTCCCCCAAATGTTGGGGGAAAGTGGGGGGTGAGTCTAATGGTCTGAATATAGGGCTGCGGCCGGGAATGAGGGTGCTGCGGTGAAGCGGGTCATCAGGGGCACGAGCAGGCAGTGGCAGCGCATGCAGTGACCACGTGGGCCCGCTCATTACATATGCACGCCCATCATCTCGCCCATCATCTCTTGGCGCTGAAGCCGACGCTGACAGTTGGGCGGGGTGATGGGCGGGGGGTGCGCGCATAGTAAACAGCCGGCCTTGATCACCCCTGGCAACTACAGCCTGGAGTGATCATGTGCAGCTGTATTCACTGCCCGCCGCGCATCATCATCATCAGTGCGGGGTGCAGTGAATCAGTACGGCATACTCACCGTTCCCCTGCAGCACCACGATGTCCTCCTGTCTGTGCCGGTCAGCTGATCTGTGTAGCGAGCGGTGAGCACAGTGATGACATCATCGCTGTGCGCGCCGCTAGTCACGCAGGTCAGCTGACCGGCAGACGAGAGGACATCTCGATGCTGCAGGGAAGGGACTGGTGACGGCTCCACACTCCAGCGGCGCTGCTGCCGCCACAGACGGGGGAGAACCAATGCTGCGTGGAGCGAGGAAAGGTGAGTATAAACGTTTTTGGGTTTTTTTGTGTGTGATACAGAATACATGCCATATACCAGGATGGGGGTATATAGCAGGATGGGGGTATATAGCAGGATGGGACCATATAGCAGGATGGGGCCATATAGCAAGATGGATGGGGTATATAGCAGGATGGATGGATGGGGTATATAGCAGGATGGGAATATATAGCAGGATGGGAATATATAGCAGGATGGGAATATATACCAGGATGGCAGTATATAGCAGGATGCCAGTATATAGCAAGATAAGGGCATATACCAGGATGGTGTACATATACAAGGCAGGAGGATCATTACCAGGATGGGGTACCTTAGCAGAGAGTTTGGGTACATTACCCCCATAACAGTGTCAGCAGCAGATCCTCGCTACAGGTCATGTGTCATGACCACATTTTTTGCTTAAAATTTTATTTTCCTCCTTTAAAACCAGGGTGCGGCTTATGGTCCGGTGCGTCTTATAGTCCGAAAAATACGGTATTACCGTACTCTTATCTTTCTACATTCACTTATTCGTATACTTCAGCCTTTCCATTATTACAGCTCAGATATTATTTGTGATCCCCTTGCATATTCTTATCTTACTGAACGCTAATGTCACTCAATGAAGGGAGTTTTTGTATCTCATGGTCCTACCTATATTTTGTTCATTTGTCATGTTGTACTTGATCTCTCCTCCCTTCTTTCCTTCAGCGGATCCTATCCTTCCCTCTTTCCGTCACACCTCTTTTCCCCTCTTCTTTTTCCCTTTTGTTACCTCATTCCAATTCATGCCAATTAACGTGCATTTATATATCATTTATATATCAGCTATATATCAGCTATTCTTGAAAAAGACTGTCTGCTCTTCTACCAGATCCTAATAAATACATTCACTCTTGAGTAAGCATTTTTTGATGGAAAACAATGCAGTCATATAAAATGAATGAACATCAGTGTACGGTTTCTTCCCCAGGAAAAATGCATCCAATTGTACAAAGCACACTGTGTATTGTGTATTGTAGTGTGGTGTTTAAAACTATTACCATTCAAATTAGTTACCTTGTTGCTGAAGTACGGTTCTGGAAGGCAGTATCCATTCATGACATTTACCAAGTTATCAAGAACACAATGAAAAACCCGATGTAACTTCTCTCCTTGCAAAGCAGTGCTGTGTATTACTGGCAAAGCTCCTGTGTGGAGTTCAGCCTAGAAATAGAAGGAAAAAAACATATAACATTATAACATTTCTCCTCTACAGCCATAGCTCTAGAGCATAGTGTGGCCCACGGGCCACATTTGACCCTCTGGATTTTCCAGTCTGGCTGGTGAACCGAGACAATCAAAGGGCTCAAAACAGTGAACCATGAGACACCAGCCGCTGCCCTCTACCCTATGATACTGTGATTCACATCCAGCAGATAGTGATGAATACAGTGGTGGAGGCAAGGCCGCCAGCCCCTACTTCTGGCAATCAGCGTGAGTCTGCTGTGCGAAGGGTAAGGGCAGCAACAGAACACCACGGGAATTGGAGTGAAGCGAGTTTGTGGTGGATTTCTTTTCATAGGTGTTTGAGCGCATACTGTATATAGGAGGCTATGTGGGGGCTCATGCTGTATATATGGGTCCATGTGTGGACTCAAATGGTATATAGGGAGCCATGTGGAGGGCTCGTACTGTATATAGGGAGTTTTGTGGATGCTTATACTATATGCAGGGGGCTAAAAAACAAAAAAGCTAGCACTAAATGTGCACTACAGCACTGGCGGGCTGGCTCAAGAAATTGCAATTTTTTGCCAAAAATCTCAAATTTATAATAAGTACAGTTGGACTTTTTAGTGCTGTAGTGCACATTTAGTGCTAGCTTTTTTGTTTTTTCTTTATATGCAGGGGGCTGTGTTTGGTCTCATGCGGTATATAAGGGGAATTCCGCTTACTTTATTCTGCTCAATATTAATTTATACAATTAATATTAATATAAAATATTTATAATTAATATGTTCATTTTAATATTGAGCTGAATTAATTTCAGCCTATAGGTTCAGCCCTCAACATCTGTCACGGTCTCTCATGGCTCCTTGGGAAAATTAATTGCCCATCGCTGCTCTAGAGAGCTCTAGGGATTGGGAACAGAATTATAGCTTAGTGCATGTGAGGAAGCTAGTGCCTAAGGATTATATAATGCATTTGAGCAGGTATCAACTAGATAGTGATGTATTCTCTCTTCTTCATTGTTTCTATCATCAAGCAGAACTCCTCTTATGGGTGGTCAAATGTAATTGGCCAGTAACGTACAATAGAATTAATTCTGTAGTGCCTGCATAAAACATCAACTCTGACCACCCACAGACCACATGCCACACAACACAGGTACATACACCAGAGATATATTCTACATTTCTAAAATATTCCTCACTTCTTATTATACCGTAGCATACATCAAGGTTTAGAAATAAGGCACCAACAGACAAACCAGAATTGGTCAGAAAGGGGAGGCAGGGTTTCACAGAGTCTACATCTTAAGCATGTTACTGGGGGCGGTAGGTTGATGCAACTACATTTGCGGTATTAATCACTTCCATTCTCCTCCTGGGCGCTCTTGAGATGGTCCGTGGGTCACACCGGCGCCGTCTGCCCCACCTTCCTCGATCTCCGAACCGTTGGATATCTATCTGCACTCGGAGCCCGCAGCGGCGCGCTCAGCCAAGATAGCAGCCGCGGGACAATGAAGTACAGGGTCTGCCGCTGGGAAGTGCGGGCCGGAGGTGGAGACTATGGGGAACCACCCTAGGACCCTTCTTGCGAGTGAGTCTGCAGGCATCGGGAAGAGAGGTGAAGAATCTCCCCTGCATCTGGCGGGGGAATGGGGAAAGTGACCACGAGGGAGCAGCACAGAATGCTCCTAACACCGAAGCCTCTGATCTGGCCACTAACCAGGAACCTCCAAGCTGCATCAGACACAGGGAGACACCATGGACCAGCAGCTCCTCAGGCTAACAGGATCCTGCAAAAGTCACAGACACCCTGGAGAATTTCCGACTCTCAGCTACACCCTGCATGACTCAATATGCTCAGCCATGAGGTTGATATTCTTCCCTTGCAGATACCCCATTTAATGCCAGTGATTGAGAGAAGGGTCCCTCAGGAAACATATGGAAAGCAGAGCTAGAACATCAACCTACAAAAACAGACTTCCAGGCTTTGGTGTCTGAAATCAGAGTAGTCTGCAGCCCAGAAATCACTGCTATCAGGCAGGACATACAACATATTGCCCATAGGGTGGAAATCTTGGAAGGGGGATCACAATGAGACCAGAGTGTATATGGCCCACTTACAGACCACGGTTGCAGCGCAGCATGAGACCCTCTGTGAGTACCAGAGGCATATAGAAGACCTGGACAAAAGGGGTCACAGACACAACATTAGACCTCTGACTCTCTCAAAGCAACAAGAGGTGGAAAATCTCCCGAATATCTTACAGTCAGTGTTAAACAATATCCTGGGTTCTCCCCCCTACTTGTGTCAATAGTCTTGACAGAGCCCATAAAGCCCTCTGCCCTAAAGGGTCTACTCCTGCACCGAGAGACATTATTTACTGTGTGACAGATTATAAGCTCAAAAAGGACATTATGGCACAAGCTAGGAGACAGCAAAATATAGAGTACAAGCTACAGCCACTACAGCTTCTTTCAGATGTCTCTTCGGTCACCCTGCAAAAGCTACGATTTCTCCGACCACTTCTGGAGGTTTTGAGGGAGAAACAAATTGTTGGGGCTTTCCATTTAATCTCACATCAAGACTCATGAGTCAGAGCTGGGATATTCCGGTATACAGACATAACTGATCCTTGTTCAAACACAATTTTACCCTTTTCTGCTTTGAGAGAAAGACATAGGATCCCAGCTTTGGCCTATTATACATATGCACAGATATGGAATCTAGCTCTATCTTCCATAAAGTCTAAAGCAGGCTTTACACACTGCGATCTCGCTAGCGAGATCACAAGCGATCGTGCCCGCCCCTGTCGGTTGTGTGACACGGGCAAGTCGCTGCCCGTGCCGCAAAACCTCGCTTAACCCCATCACACGCACTTACCTGCCCTGCCGTCGCAGGGCGGTAGACGTCCAATAGAAGCAGAAGTGCGGAGATGAGCGGGACGTAACATCCCGCCCACCTCCTTCCTTCCGCATTGCCAGTGGACGCAGGTAAGGAGATGTTCGTCGCTCCTGCGGTGTCACACATAGCGATGTGTGGTGCCGCAGGAACGAGGAACAACATCGCTAATAAGCAAGAACGATTTTTTGTTTCAGGACGACCTCTCCGCGGCAACGGTTTTGACCACTTTTGCGATTGTTTAAGGTCGCTCATAACTGTCACACACTGCGATATCTTTAATGACGCCGGATGTGCGTCACAAACACCGTGACCCCGACGATAATTCATTAACGATATCGTAGCGTATAAAGCCTGCTTAAGACATTCTCTAAGCCAAACCCATTTGAGTGCCTCTGCAGGCTGTGCACTCTGACGTGGGGCCTGATATCAGGGATTTATTGTATACTTGCCTCAAATGCGGAAATCCGGCATTCATACATGGTTAAATAGGAGACATTTCTGGAGAGGGTACTCCCAAACTCTAGTTGTCAGATTATATGGGAGAAGCATCAAGACGTCGGTGTATGTGGTTTATAAGGAAAATCGGTATAAGATCCTGATGCACTAGTACAACACCCCGGATATCTTACATAGACTCTTCCCTACAGTGTCGGATTCCTGATAGAAGTGTATAAGAGGGGTGGGGACTCTACCTCACAGTTTTTGGGAATGTGAGGCCCTCGCAAATTTTTGGGAGTGGAAACCTCAGGGTTTGTTTAGATCCGCTTATTTATATACTTAAAGTTCCTCCAAAAGGAGTAGCTAAAGACGCAACCAGGTTGATCCTACACATTTGTACATCGGCGAAATGTCTTATAGCCATACAATGGAAAAAAACACCCCGCCCTCCCTTCAGCATCTGGAGTCCAGGATTCGTGACACAAGAAGGATGGACTAACTCACCGCCTCAATTCGATTGGACTTTTTCCAGAAAGTATGGACCCCGTGGGACTTAAACACAGTGGTCTGAAAGATAAAGGCCAGTGCTAGTGGGCCTTTTTGCTGTCAAATATATCGTAAATATAATGTATGCACTTCCCTTTCCCCTCTTACCCTACCCAATGTTTTTTCCCTCCAGTGGTGTCTGTGTGGTATGTCTCCCATTGTAGGTTTCTATATGTGAAAATTCCTGATGTCCTTTGCATTTTGCTTTGTACTAGCTTCCTTGTTATGAACAGACAAATACTTTTTTTAAATAAACAGTTCTAAACAAAAAAAAAAAAGCATGGCACTGGTAAAGGAAATTTTTTTTTATATATAAATATATACTGTATATATATATTATATGTCTATATCTATATCTCTATCTATATATATCTCTATCTATCTATCTATATATATATATATATATATAGATATAGATATAAAAACTGCATCTGAAAGAGGAAAATGGGTAGCATGAACATAAGGTATGATATTTTTATTATGCTGTGGTATGACTTGCTTCTTTTACATTTTCCTAAATCTCGAAAAACACCAATATTATTTGTATTCGGCATCTAAACATTACCTACTAATAGAAGGCACCAACTAAACGTCTTTCTGATCAGGATGCCGAAAAATTAATTGTGGCACATGCCAATTAGGATATGTGAGCCCTCTAACATTTAGGATTCACGAGTGCACTTTCAGGCTGATAGAACATATACAGTTACTGAAAATCCTGAGTATTAGATACATTTAACGAAATACATTTATAAACAGTACCCACACACCATGATGCTTTTGGCCATTTTGGTCATAATAAAGTTTTCAAGTTTTCCATCCATGATGTCCTCCTACCTGCTGAACTCTGCTGGGGTCATCAAGCTGAAGTTTAGCAATTACACAGCCAGGCTCAAGAACTGCCCCAGCACGCTTCACATAATGTATGCATCCTGACTCCATGGCTGTCAGGGTCATCACCATCTTCATGACCTATTATAGAAGGAAAGATACCAGTTACGTCTGTATTATATTGCTGGTAGACTGGGAAACACATCAATAGCGGAGTACCAGTTATGGAAGAAAGTTTGTACAGAAAAATACACTAATGCTGGTATTTGGTGAAAAAGTAACTTTCTTTATCAATAACCACAAAACACGCTGCTCTGCAGAACACTTGAAAACTGGTCTGTAAAATACTACTTTGTGAAAGAACAAACCTAACTCCAAATAGTTGGCAATATATAGTCGGGAAAATCTGGGAAATGAGGAGACAAATTACTGGAGTTTGGCATTTCATTTTCAAACAATGAAGGGATCTTTAATTAACCCCTTTCTGACATTGGAAGTACAGGTATGTCCTATTCTGCAGTGACTTCCGACCTGGAACGTACCAGTATGTCTTGGCGATTACGCGTGCACAGGAGCTATGCACATATGATCGACACTGGGAGCTCGGCTTATGTGACAGGCGAACGGTGCCTACACCACCCTGGGCTGTTCAACCCCGTGAATGCCAAGATCGAAATTGATCGCAACATTTAGGAGGGATTCAGACCAAAGACACAAAAAATATGGTGATACCCCAGTGGATTCATGATGATGATTATGACAAATTTGGCAAGAGGAAGGACCACTCTTCCTGATTATCAGATACAAAACAACAACTAATGTTCCAAATTCTGATTTACATGTATTATCTGCCCATTAGACTGAGGGTGGAATGCCGAAGAATGAAATAGCTTAATCCCTAAAAGAGAGCAAAATGCTCGCTAACACTTGGCAATGAACTGATTAGAAGGAACTCCAAGGAGTTTAACGACTTCTCGAACAAAAACCTGAGCTAAAGTCTTGGCATTCTGTAAGGATGGTATGGCGATGAAATGTGTAATTTTAGAAAACGTATCAACAATCACCAAAATGACCGTATTACCTGTGGAGGGTAAATCAGTTATAAAATCCTTAGAAATGTCTGTCAAAGGTTGACTGGGAACACTGAAAGACTGCAAATTTCCAGAAGGACGAGAGTGAGATGCCTTAAGAGCACGCACAGGTGGCACAGGCAGATACATAGGCTACCACATCCTTACGAATTTTGGGCCACCAAAAGTGATGCGATATGAGATCAAGAGAAGCACTCGTCAGGGGTACTTATGGAGGGGTTGTCTCATTTTTATTGTCTACATGGGAAAAGGTTCAGCAACATTTCTGTGACATGGGTTCTAAATATAAAAGTGCGCATGAGTGTAGACATGTGCTTGGTCTGGACCTGTATGTGGGTGATCTGGTGTGGTCATCTACAGAGAACATTAAACTCAAAATACCATCATTGAAGTTTTGAAGTTAGGACCTCGTTTTGTTTGGTCCGTATAAAATGACTGTGGTCATTAATCTTGTGGCTTTCCCCCTGACACTTTTGGCATTCAAAATCCATAATATTTTCACAGGTCTCTGTAAAAAAAAAAATACATAGCTTCTGGAACCTCTCTGCTCTTACCTCTCCCTCAGATCCTAGTTGATGGGTAATTAGAGTATCAGGTTTAAAAAAAATTCTTGATTCCTGTTTTGTGTGTCATTTGTTGCAGTATTTGGTTCATTGGCAAGGTTATGGTCCTGAGGAGAGGACTTGGGTACCAGCCTCTGACATCCATGCTGAGTGCCCGGTCAGGGGTTTTCACCGTCTCCATCCAGAAAATACATGTCTTGATGGTACAAAGGCCTCTCTTAGAGAAAGGGTACTGTCACAAGGAGATTTTTGAAGGTATCACTAATTGTCATGCCGGCATCAGGATCTTTGGAAACTAAAGATTCTGGCACCCTGTCTGCTAACTTCTTTTATGTCTGTATTCAGCGCAGGGAGATTTGGGCGTCCAGCCACACACTTAGGCAAGCTAGCAAGAGTTAATCTCTGTGGGGCTGCTTGTTAGTCTCTTTGAAAACATGCTGTGGGGAAACCAGTCAGGTTCGCTGCCCCCCTATATATCCTGGCTGGACTATTCCAGCTACAGCTTACCTATATTGGTCTGGTGAGGTGTTATGATCCAGACTTACTGGTGGTGAATTATTGCTTTGAGCAGTTGTGGTGTTAACTCTTGTTTTTTGTTGCGATCTTCCTACTCTTTCTTTTCTCCTTAGTCTATTACTGTTTATTCCTGTGAATTTGCAGTGTGTCCAAGTTTTTGTTTTCCCCGGTCTGTCTTAATTTGTGTTTCAATCACATTCCTGCCCTTTCCTTCTTTGGGGAAGATAGTGGGGATAACAGGTTAGGGCTATGTGCACACGCTGCGTTTTTTTGACGCTGCGTTTTTGTGCGTTTTTGGCCGCTAAAAACGCACAAAAACGCACCCGCGGCAAAAAACGCATGCGTTTTTACCGCGATTTGGTGCGTTTTTGGCTGCGTTTTTGATCTCTTCATTTTCCCAATGCATTGTATGGGGGGAAAACGCAGAAAAACGCAGGAAAGAATTGACATTTTTTTTTAAGCTAAAAAACGCAGCTTAAAAAAAAAGTTGTGTGCGGACAGCAAAAATGAAAACTTATAGACTTTGCTGGGGAAGCAAAGTCATGCAGTTTTGAGGCCAAAAATGCACCCGAAAAACGCGCAAAAACGCCGCGAAAAACGCACTGTGTGAACTTACCCTAGATCTGCTCAAGAGAACAGTAAGGCATGGGATTCTGATATTTCCACTTTCAGGGGTAATACAGAGGTCATGGATAGCCTAGGGTTTTCTATCATAAGGGACTGTACAGAAGCCCCCTGTCCCTCGTGATCCTGTAGTCATATCGAGACAAAATGTAATTTCTTTAATCTTTAAAAGAAATTGTGATGTAAGAAAAAAAATTGCCCTATTTTTAGAATACATAGAACACAAAAACATAATAAAAAAAAGGTTACTGTCTGATGACATATGCCCCTTAAGAAGAAAAAAAATTGCCCCAGAAGGTGTCCATATTGCATAACAAATTACATTTTTTAGAGACTTTCACCTAATTTATTATAACGCTTTCGTCCCACATTTTAATACTTCTGAAGAGATTTGTGTCAGCTTTCACCAACACAAAAATTCAAGTACCTTTTGTCACAATTGATAAACCTATCACATTTGTGGCGTCACATTCTGGCGATATATGATTACTTTTCCACCAATGAAAAAGAACAGAAATAGAGAAAAAGTTTACAGACTGGCAAATATTAGTTAGCCAAATAGCATGCTACTTAAAATTAGATAAGTAAAATCCAATTTATCATGTCATTGTGAATCTTCCCATTAGGTACCAACATGAGTGTTTGAGCACAAATTGCATTCACTTAGCTTGTTCACATTCAGTGATTCCTTAATTAGCACACGTTCCTTTGGTCATCTCTAAAGGTACCGTCACACTTAGGCTAGTTTCCCACTTGCGTTGAACGGCATCCGTTGCATTGCGATGTGTGACAGATGCAACGGATGTGTTGCATCTAGTGGCACAACGGATGCAACGGATCGTACATAACGGAATCTGTTTGGTTTTTTTTTTCTTTACAGGTTTACCAGCGGCAGACTATTGTGAACGATCAGCTGATCGTTCACAGAAGCCGACTGCCAGGTGATCAGCTGATCGCTCACAGCAGTCGGTCGCCGGGTGATCAGCTGATCATTCAGCCGCCGAGAATGTGTGCGGGGGGTGGAGTGCCAGTACAGTGGAGCAGAGCAGGGCCATGGCGCTGAGGATGTCAGTGCTGCGAGGACTGCATGGCTGGGGACAGGTGAGTGTGTGTGTGTGGGTGTGTGTATGTGTGTGTGTGTACATGCGGAGTGCGGGAGGGGGCGGAGCCGAGCGGGGAAGTGTCGGGCTCCCTGCACACGAAGCCAGGGTAAATATCGGGTAACTAAGCAAAGCAATTTGCATGGTTACCTGATATTTACCTTGGTTACCAGCGTACACCGCTTAGCGCTGGCTCCTTGCACACGTAGCCAGGTTAAATATCAGGTAACTAGGCAAAGCGCATTGCTTAGTAACCCGATGTGTACCCTGGTTACGTGTGCAGGGAGCCAGAGAGAGTATGCGCAGCGAAAGCCTACGGATTGCGCTGCTCAAAAAACGTTACATGCTGCGTTCCTTCCGCCCGACAGAAACAACGCAGCGTCGGCCGGCGGAAGCAACGCAGCGTCGGCCAGCGGAAGCAACGCAGGTCCATCACTTGCAATCCGTGATCAGTTAACGATTCTGCTGTTTTCCAAAACGGCGGATTGCAACTGAAGGAAAACAACGCAAGTGTGAAGCTAGCCTTAGCGACACTCCAGCGATCCCACCAGCGATCTGACCTGGCAGGGATCACTTGAGCGTCGCTACATGGTCACTGGTGAGCTGTCAATCAGGCAGATCTCCATAGCGATCAGAGATCAGCCACCAGCGACCCGTGTAACGACACTGTGCTTGGTAACCATAGTACACATCGGGTTACTAAGCAAAGCGCTTTGCTTATAGTTACCCAATGTGTACCTTGGCTACGTGTGCAGGGAGCAGGGAGCCGGCTTCTAGAAGCTGCGGACGCTGGTAACCAAGGTAAATATCGGGTACCCTTGGTTACCTGATGTGTACCTTGGTTACCAGCGTCCGCAGAAGCCGGCTCCCTGCACATTCAGATCGCTGCTCTCTCGCTGTCAAACACAGTGATGTGTGCTTCACAGCGGGAGAGCAACGACCAAAAAATGGTCCAGGACATTCAGCAATGACCGGTGACCTCACAGCAGGGGCCAGGTCGTTGCTGGATATCACACACAGCGACATCGCTAGCAAGATCGCTGTTGCGTCACAAAAACCGTGACTCGGCAGCGATGTTGCTAGCGATTTCGCTTAGTGAGACGTGGACTTAACTGGTTATTTGGATTGCTACTGGTAAGGTTTTAAGCAAGAATGTATTTAACACTTAAGGGGGTTGTCCGATCTAAATCCACTCTATGTGACTGCAGGTTTGAGGATTTAGATCAGACAACCCCTTTAAGAAAAAACTATATTGCAATTATAATATAATATTTTACTTAAAAATATATATTTTTTTTTATTTAGCAATACCTCAATCTCAGCATAGCACTGTCCTGCAAAGACATGGCCTCCATCCTCAACCACATACTGAATAAGCTTGCCGGCAGAAGGAGAGCGAAGAATGGAAGGATCATTTTCCTTTTCAAAAACACATGTTTTATTTCCAATAGTGATTCGGTACCTATTAAAAAAAAAAAATTATGATTATATATATATATATATATATACACACACATATATATACACACATATACATGCATATACACTATAATATATATATACATACATACATACATACATACATATATACATACACACACACACACACACACATACATATATATATTAAACCTACAGGAATACAATACAAACAAGATGAGTGCTACAAGACAGTGTTCTGGATATTTCTCACTGAGAACACCATCTAACACAGATCTGAAAACATATTGGTGAAGAAACCTTTTCCTCACTGCTGGATTTGCCAAGAAGGTCGAAGTCATCACGCTCCACCATTAATGACAAATTCCTTTTCAGCTGAAAAAAGGGGAGACCACAGGAGGGTAAACCCTGAGTTTATCGGCTCCATTTTCTGTTGTTTTTGGAGCCTACAGAAAATCTTGTGGAGTGAAAAATACTTTTTTATATTATATTCTGTAAATAATTGATTGATAATTTTGCAATTAAGCCATTGTTCCCAAAGTGTTTGTGCAGTAATCATGCTCATGGTTTCAGGAATGCTACAGGGATGGAGCATGGAGAAAAACAGGAGGAAAAAGCAGTTGTCACCACCTGAACTGGCAAACAGAGTGGAATCCTAAAGGCCCCGTCACACACAGAGATACATCTTTGGCAGATCTGTGGTTGCAGTGAAATCATGGACATATTGTTCCATTTGTACATAGCACAAACCTGGCACTGATTGGCCACAATTTCACTGCAACCACAGATCTGCCGCAGATTTATCTCTGTGTGTGACAGGGCCTTACAAGTCTATATATTACACAATTAGGATTTACTATGCATTTCTTGCCCTGTCAAAGCTCGTTTTCATCTTCCTGACCAGGCCAAAATTTTTCAAATCGGACGTGTCACTTTATGTGGTAATACACATATCCCAGTGATTCTGAGAATGTTTTCTTACAACACATTATAATTTATGTTATACTTTTTGGTAAATTTAGGTCGATATTTGCATTAATGAAAGTATTTAAAATATAGCGAAAATTTAGAAAAAAATATAATTTTCTAACTTTGATGTTCTTAAATGGATAGTCATACATAAAATAGTTAATAAATAACATTTATCATATGTCTATATTAAATCAGCATCATTTATGAAGGGTTTTTTTTTTGTACTGTTGATATGTTAGAAGACTTTTAAAGGCAATCTGTCACCAGGATTTCACCCCCAAAGTTTTTTTTAGTTACATGTAGCTCTCTCAAGACAAGATCTTTCAAGACAAGGCCTGCAATACCTTTTCAAGGCCGGTCTCGGTTACTGAGAAATCAGGGTTTGAGATCATATACAAATGAGGCTGTAGATCAGACTTTTCTGTTACTCCAGCGCTATTCTGCAGCCAACACGCCTCCTCCTGCTTTATTGACCGCCTCTCTGACTTTAGGCAAATGAGCCTTGATAGAGCTACTTGCACATATAAATAGTTTTCTGAAAGAAATCCTGCTGACGGGACTACTTTCTGACGTTTAGCAGCAATTTTTCATTTTTTTCAACAAATTTAAAAAAAGAGATCACTTGACTCTTGAAGTGATTCTGAGGGACCTATATGTATAAAAAAAATGGAGATAAGTTAAACCCCCCTTCCCCCCCAAAAAAAACCCTCAATGAGTTGTGCATTTTCTCCCAAATGTGCAGATGCCTCAAATGTGGTCAGATACTATTGTTTGGGCACATGAAGGGATATGAAGGGAAGGTGTACTATTTAACTTTTGAAGTAAAATGTGACTGGAAAAGAGTGGCTCGTATCTGTCTTATCTATCTATCATATCTTTTTCTATCTGTAGGTCATATGGCACAAAAAAAGCATAATTTTAGCTGCCATGTGATCCATCACTAACAACCCACACAGTCTTGGGTTTTTTTTTCCAACAAAATGACATTTACACTTTAAGACAAACCTCAAGGCAGAAAGACCTTAAGCAACAACAAGCAACAACTGAAGTCAGGTGCCATAAAGGCAGGTCAAAACAACAACGTTTGGTGATTACCATAAATACAATGTTCATGGACAAGTTAATTTGTCTAAATACTTTTGAGCCTGTAAAATGAGGAGGCTTTGTAGAAAAACATTTTCCAGGATATTTTTGTTCAACTGCTTTAATTAAACCTGAAAGCCTACACTTCGATTGCATCTCAGTTGTTTCTCTTTAAATCAAAAATAGTGGCATGCAGAGCCGAAATCACAAAGATTCGGTCACTGTCCAAATATTCCTGGACCTAACTGCATGTTTAATCACCACTCCATCAAAACTCCTCCTCACTGCATGACAACAGTGAGGAGTTTAATGGATTGGTGGTAAAAGAACAGTAACTCAGTCTAGTGACCAGAGAGGGATGAAGAGGTGGGGTGCCCTACAAGCAACCATTTAGGTATAAGCAAAAAAAGGGGAGGGGGGAATGTAGTACCGGTCAATTTCCTCTTTGATATATGTTGTATAGCTGCTGCCATCATAGGATAAGAGTAGACCACCATCACTCAGTCTATGGACATCCACTTCCACATAGGAGCTGTTCATTATCACAACGTAGGAATTTGGAGACTGACGTGTTACCTGAAATTTCCAAAAGAAAATTTGAGCATTATGTGTCACAGCCATTATGAATTCAAAACTACAAGGGTTGGAAGGTAGTGAATCTACAATGGACATAAAATGTCAATACACACCCCCTGGATTTAAACATGTAAAAAAATGAGACCAAGAGGAATAATTTCAGAACTTTTTTCCATCTGTAAGGTGACGGTCATCAATAATCTGTAGAAATCCAGTGAGAAACAAACAAAATCATTTTGGAGGAGGAAAATTTAAAAAAACTAAATTAAAACAATGTGGCTGCATAAGTATGATCACCATCTTATAATTGGGGACGAGGTTGTGTTAAGAATTGGCTAATCACATTTAAATTCATGTTAAATAGTAGTCAGTACACAGCTGCCATCATTTATGGTGATTCTGATTACCCTCCACAAAGTTTAGCTGTACTATTAGGATTTTCCTGACATTTTCTTGGTTGCATTTTATAGCAAAAGCCATTGGCTGTAAACATCTTACAACACAGCAAAGGGATATCATTTTTGAAAAATAGAGAAGAATGTTAATTTTTTTTCAAGTACTGACTGTGTACTGCATGTGACAACAATCTCCCATATTCTTCATATGTGTGGTAGGGAGGCAAGATGGAAGCCATTTCCAACAAAGAAAACCATCCAACCCCAGCTACGTTTTGCAAAAACCAACATCAAGTCTGCCAAAAGCATGTGGAACAATGTGATAAAGTCTGAAAAGACCAATGTTGAAGTTTTTGGTCATAATTCCAAAAGGTATAATTGGTGCAAAAATCAACATTTTGAATCAGCAAAAGGACACTATACCAACAGTGAAGCATAGTGGCGGTATCATTATTCTTTGTGGCTGTTTGTCAGCAGCTGGAACTAAGGCTTTAATGAAGGCAGAGAAAATTATGATAAGTTCCAATATCAGTCAACTGTGCAGCAAAACCTTTAGACCTCTGCTAAAAATCTGAAGTTGAAGAGGAATTTCCCTTTTCAGCACGAAAACAACCCTAGGCATTCCTCCAAAACAACAAAAGAATGTCTTCGCCAAGAGAAGATCAATGTTTTGGAATGGCCCAGCCAGAGCCCATATCTGAATCCAATTAAATATCTGTGGGCGGACCTAAAGAAGATTGTACATAGATAGAGCATCTTCTATCTAACAGATTTGAAGTGCTACAGCTAGGAAGGGTTGGAAACGATTGCAATTTCTAGATGTACTGTGCTGACAGACTTCCACCCAAAAAGACTGAATGCGGTCATTACTTTAAAAGGATACTTCAACAAAGTATTAGTTTATAATTTATCAACATGTAACGATGGCTTCTCGAGTATGCTGGCGCCCCTCTGCACCTTGCACAGTATACTTGCTTTACTCTTCTCTTCCATCCACATATACGAGGGGCTGCTGATAAGTCTTTAGCTTTACCCAGAAAGAAACAAGATAGGATGATGAAACTTTACATTTATTCCACATAATTCCACTGATGTCAACTTCTTACATCTGTATTCCAAGTTTTGTAAGCCTAGCAAAAAGAAGGATTTCAGTTGTGCCTCAAACCAGGCATCCATAGCAGCCATGGCATCAGAAATGGGGTGAAATTTGGTATCCTTGAGGTGTTTCTTCAGGTTTGGAAACAGATGATAATCGGAGGGAGCTAGATCTAGTGAATAATGTGGGTGTTCAACCAGCTGGAAGCCCATCTCAGCCAGTTTTACCATGGTCTCTTGTGCAGTGTAAGCGGAGGAGTTGTCTTGCAGGAACAAGATTCACTTGGACAGCTTGCCTTTTGGCCTTCAGAGCTGCCTTCAATTGGTCCAAACGTTCAATGTAATACCTTGCATTCATGGTGGAACCCTTTTGACGGTAGTCCACTAGCAGCATGCTCTCCTTATCCCAGAACACAGACGCAATCACCTTAGTGACTGATTTTTGCACCCTGAACTTCTTTGGACGAGGAGAACCTCTGTACCTCCACTCTTGACTGCTCCTTGCTATTGCTTTAGCTGAAATTTGTCGATTCACCATTATGAGGTTATGCACAGCATCAACGATCTCCGAAACAACAACTGCTCTCGGTCATCCAGGACGTTCCTCATCATTGGTGAGGAAATGACCCGTTTTAAATTTGGCAACCCAGTTCTTAACTGTGGAATATGAAGGGCATTGATACCCCCAATGTCTGCGACATATCACCATGAATATCCTTGGCGGATTTTCCTTGCAGAAACAAGAATTTTAAGCACTCCTCTGCTCTCAGTTGGTGTGTATATCGCATTAGACTCCGCCATTTTGTTTTCCCACATGCGTAGAACACTGTTGCCATAAGCTACAAACTGAACATTTTGAAAAAACATATTAGACACATAAGGCTACATGCACACGCTGCATCTTTTTGTGTTCACAAACTGCAGCCAAAACTGCAGACAAAAATGCACCTTGTCAGAGAGCCTGGAAATGTCGCAAAAAATGCTTGTAATTGTAGGTGCGTTTTTGCTGCGTTTTTCACAACATGTGTTCTTGCTGTGTTTTTGTGAGAAATGTTGACAAAAACGCAGGAAGAATGAACATGCTGCACTTTTTTTGTCACAAACTTTTGACAAATAAAACGCTGACAAATAAACTGCAATGTGCACATAGCAAATCTGACTTCTCATAGACTTTGCTGGGAAGTCAGATGTCAGAAAATTCCAACAACAAAACTGCAACCAAAAACGCAACAAAAACGCAGCAAAAAACGTAGCGTGTGCATGTAGCCTAAGCCTTTCATGTGATGTAAGATTCGTTACCATAGATACAAAAAAAAAGGATCGCAAAGCCAAAGACTTATCAGCAGCCCCTCATAAGTGTAGTCCCTGGCTTGGTTTCCTGTGGATGCCCACGTGATGGTTGGCTCTGCTCCCACCTATGCTGCAGGCTCTGCACATGCTGTGTGGGGTTTCCTGCTCTCGAGCCTAGGGGGCATGTGTGCACACTTCCTAATCCTTTATAGGGAGGTGTGCGCACCTTGCTAAGGTGTCCCCAGCCTATCGCTGGGAGGCACCAACCATTTAAGGCTCCTTCCCCTGATAGGAGGGGCAGAGCATTGTGTTGTATTGTATTCCATGAGTGTTTGTCCTGTTTGTGTTTCTGCTGAAGGGCTTGTATCTTGTGAATAAAGTCGTGCTTGTATGCTACTGAAGTCTGGAAGTACCTGCTGTGCCGTTGTGACTGAACCACCCTGCTGCGACTTTTGCCTGAGTTCCTGAGCCTCTGGACCTATGCCTGATGTTCTGTGCCGATGACTGGGGCTGCCTGATGACCTGTACCAGCTGATAACCCGTGTCTGATATCTGGTGCCACCTGATGATCTGGGCCAGCTGATGTTCCGTGCCTGATGTCTGGTGACACCTGTTGACCTGTGTCAGCTGACAACCTGTGCCTGACATCCTGCTGCTGGTATCTTGTGCCTGATGTCCTTTGTCTGCTGGTGCTTACCCTGCCCGTTCCTCTTCAGGACTTTGCTCTGAGTTTCTGTTCCCCCAGGTCCTGCTGTCACCCTGTCCCGCTCAGCTGCCACAGTTCCGGTTGCTTGCCCTGAGAGTGGCACCTGGCATCCCGCCTCGCCGCGGACGTTTAGTTAAGCCCCTCCCTCTGCTAAAGGGTCGGTTTGCCCGAGTTCCCCCGTTGGTCCAGTGGTGCTACTCCTACACCCTGGACGCTCGCCACCTGGATCTTCGGCGGTGAGAGTGTGACACAACCACATATTTTAGTTCTCGATTATCCTTTTCCCAGCCAAAAAGTTTCCAGCTTACTTTATTTGATTTGTACAAATTATGTGTGACATGCTGTAGAAAGTTCTGAAATTATAATGCTTAGTGTAATTTTTTTTACATGATATAAATCTACCATTTTACTGAGAGAAATGCAATGGAGGATAAAGTTGCAAAACTCATAGGACTTTAGGCCTGCTACACACCAAACGTCAAGTAAAAATGTCTGAAATTTGAGAAGTAGAAGGCAGATTTAATACGTTGCTTACAGAGAAGCCCAGTCATTAGAGGAGACCACTTTGTATGGTTACATATTCTCTATAACTCAGAAAATGGTGATAAACACATTAGGGATTAGACTGCATTTCTGCAAGCTAAGTACAGTTAGGTCCAGAAATATTTGGACAGTGACACAATTTTCGCGAGTTGGGCTCTCCATGCCACCACATTGGATTTGAAATGAAACCTCTGCAACAGAATTCAAGTGCAGATTGTAACGTTTAATTTGAAGGTTTGAACAAAAATATCTGATAGAAATTGTAGGAATTGTACACATTTCTTTACAAACACTCCACATTTTAGGAGGTCAAAAGTAATTGGACAAATAAACCAAACCCAAACAAAATATTTTTATTTTCAATATTTTGTTGCGAATCCTTTGGAGGCAATCACTGCCTTAAGTCTGGAACCCATGGACATCACCAAACGCTGGGTTTCCTACTTCTTAATGCTTTGCCAGGCCTTTACAGCCGCAGCCTTCAGGTCTTGCTTGTTTGTGGGTCTTTCCGTCTTAAGTCTGGATTTGAGCAAGTGAAATGCATGCTCAATTGGGTTAAGATCTGGTGATTGACTTGGCCATTGCAGAATGTTCCACTTTTTTGCACTCATGAACTTCTGGGTAGCTTTGGCTGTATGCTTGGGGTCATTGTCCATCTGTACTATGAAGCGCCGTCCGATCAACTTTGCGGCATTTGGCTGAATCTGGGCTGAAAGTATATCCCGGTACACTTCAGAATTCATCCGGCTACTCTTGTCTGCTGTTATGCCATCAATAAACACAAGTGACCCAGTGCCATTGAAAGCCATGCATGCCCATGCCATCACGTTGCCTCCACCATGTTTTACACAGGATGTGGTGTGCCTTGGATCATGTGCCGTTCCCTTTCTTCGCCAAACTTTTTTCTTCCCATCATTCTGGTACAGGTTGATCTTTGTCTCATCTGTCCATAGAATACTTTTCCAGAACTGAGCTGGCTTCATGAGGTGTTTTTCAGCAAATTTAACTCTGGCCTGTCTATTTTTGGAATTGATGAATGGTTTGCATCTAGATGTGAACCCTTTGTATTTACTTTCATGGAGTCTTCTCTTTACTGTTGACTTAGAGACAGATACACCTACTTCACTGAGAGTGTTCTGGACTTCAGTTGATGTTGTGAACGGGTTCTTCTTCACCAAAGAAAGTATGCGGCGATCATCCACCACTGTTGTCATCCGTGGACGCCCAGGCCTTTTTGAGTTCCCAAGCTCACCAGTTAATTCCTTTTTTCTCAGAATGTACCCGACTGTTGATTTTGCTACCCCAAGCATGTCTGCTATCTCTCTGATGGATTTTTTCTTTTTTTTCAGCCTCAGGATGTTCTGCTTCACCTCAATTGAGAGTTCCTTAGACCGCATGTTGTCTGGTCACAGCAACAGCTTCCAAATGCAAAACCACACACCTATAATCAACCCCAGACCTTTTAACTACTTCATTGATTACAGGTTAACGAGGGAGACGCCTTCAGAGTTAATTGCAGCCCTTAGAGTCCCTTGTCCAATTACTTTTGGTCCCTTGAAAAAGAGGAGGCTATGCATTACAGAGCTATGATTCCTAAACCCTTTCTCCGATTTGGATGTGAAAACTCTCATATTGCAGCTGGGAGTGTGCACTTTCAGCCCATATTATATATATATAATTGTATTTCTGAACATGTTTTTGTAAACAGCTAAAATAACAAAACTTGTGTCACTGTCCAAATATTTCTGGCCCTGACTGTACATAAAGACCTTCTCTAACAGCTTAAAACATACAAATACTGAGCTGGGAGGAACTGGTAATGAGTGGGTCATGAATGAGGAATCGGATTTCGCAGACAGAAACAATGATGATAAAATGTAACTAGTAATAGCGGAGTTACTTTGTATTTACTGTCTGAAGTGTGAGCCATTTGTTATATTAGGGCAATATTGCACATTTCATGAAAAGTGTCATTTTTGGACAACTTTTAAACTTTTATTTTTCTTTTCACAAGTAGAACAACTTTATATAGACTGAACTAATCTAATGACACGATGGTGGTGAGCACTGCAACGCAGTTAGTAATATATGCATTAGAAATCCTGATTAGTAGACCCAGTGCAACGTCACGCTGCATCAATGACGTTAGTCTGGAACTGTCTATTGACGTGGCTGCTGACCACGGTGAATCGATTTGCAAATTGTCAATTATTGAATCTGTTTAGAATTACACAAAAATTCTTAGCACCAGAACCAAGCAACAAGCTATATGATATATATTTAGCAAGGAGGAATAATGTGAATATAAAAGACTAACAAAAAAAAAAAAAATGAAATGCAATACTGGCTACATTTAGTGTTATGACCAATAGATGGCGCTACTCTCCTTTCTCTTAAAAAAGACAAGCAGAATATGGAGGAACCTAATGCATCAGCCATATAGTAAAATCAGTTATTCCTTTCTTCATCTCACTTTTAGTGCGGGTACAGAATGACAAGAAAACATTCCTACTGTAAGAAAAATGAAGCATAAAAGGGGTTTTGCACAAAGTTAAGTTCAACGTTTATTTTAATCAATAGATCTTGGAATAATAATTTCCTCAATTGGATGCGTTTAAAAAAAAAAAAAAAAGTTCCTGTGCTGAGATAATCTTATATATGTGCCTCTACTATGTCTGTGTAATGGCTGTGTCTGATCGTACAGGGACACGGTCTGATCATACCACAGCTCCTGGGCCGGGGAGGTAGTAAAATACAGTAAAGAGATAGCATAGCATGGGATCGCATCGGATTCTTTTTGAGGTAAAGCATTTTTCTGCTTGTTTTTAAAAAATATTTTACCTCACAGAAAAGATATTTTGCGATCCCATGCTGTAATGTCTATATACTTTATTACTTCCTTCCCTGCCCAGGAGCTGTGGTATGATCAGACCATGTCCCTGTACAGTCAGACACAGCCATTACACAGTACATAGAAGGGATACATATATATGATTATCTCTGCACAAGAACATTTTTTTAAACACATCCAATTCTATAAGTTACTATTTTTATTATAACATCTATTAATTAAAATCAACTTTAAAATGAATGGCGATCGTGGGAAAACCCCTTTAACTTTGTGAAATGCATTTCTAAAACCCTATTCATTTGTTACCTCTTTATGCTAAAAACATGGAGGGAACTCAGCTGTATATACATGCAGATTACCTTGAGCACATATTTCTTCCCCTCGTAGATTAATTCCACATCTACAGTGTTTAACAGTGTATGCGCCGATAAGACTTGGCCCCTGTAACATAACAAAAACGTATAGGTTTTATATTTTACCTTGAATCAAACATTTCAGAACAAAACCCTGACCTGTAGATTAAAACTAGAAAATACTTATTTCCCTTCTGATTTAATAATGTAAAGTGATGTCTATTAATTCAGGCAAATATTAGGCTTTATAAAATTATAAAATAAGAAAGGACAGTTCCCATTCACCCCTATATCCATTTATCTTCACAGCGTACGTCTCTCGTTCACCACCTCGTCCTCCTTTCGTCATATTATGCAGATTACTGCTCTGGTTGATATTACTTGTTCATCAGCAATATACCAGTCATAAATGTACCGTACATAAATATTTCTGTGATTTCCCTATGTAATTTTTTTTATATATAATTATATACAGCTATTTATCAGATGAAAGTCCATACAAGACTAATGCCAGACTGTTACATTGATAAATTAAAATCCATATATGTACAGTAAATACAAGGGGGTTATTCCATCTCAGAATGTCATGGCTGAGATATGAATAACTGCCTCCTCATTGTTTGTGTAACTGACATGGAAATAAATAGGAGCTACATCGATGCCGTAATTTCAGAGTTGCAGAACCAGTATAGTTCGCTGTGCTTTGTTGCTTCCATGCCTCCTATTCATTTCTGTTGCAGTAATGTAAACAGTATAATGCAGTGCCCCTGGTTGTTTTGCAGCCATACATCTTTCAGTCAGGACCCAGAAGCATTTATTCCCATCTCAACCAGAAAAGACCACTATGAGAATAACCCTTAAACAATTGTATTCACGGTAAAGAAGACACATCAGCTCCCCTGATATTTGTTTTAGAATATACTTGTAACTGGAGATAAACGAAGCTGGTCTTCAGTTTTTGGGCCGAATAATGACTTTAGAAGAAAAAACAAAAAAACAGAGTTTGCTTTATGTATGCTGACCACTCGCACAAGCATCGTTCTGCTTGGGTACACTCAGTGCTCAGTCCAGTATGAGCAGCTTGCAGTGTTTGAATGGTTCTCACTGGGGGAAATAACAGCATGATCGTGTGTAGTGTGCTCTAAACTAATAAACATGGGAAAACTCTGCCCACCCACTCCGGACGTGTTCAGCTTATGGCTGGCTGTATGTAGGGGGAGACCCGAACTGCCAATCAGTGACTTCCTTTGGGGTTCGGGTCAAGTCTAAACCCGTGGAGGGTCAGTTCTGCTGTACTTGCCGAGCCAAACTTCCATAAGCTTGCTCATCTCCACTTATAGCCTTCATAAAAACCACAATTTTCCAATCCACTTGTGAAATTACTTTGTTAAGCCTCCTAGAAATGGATGAAGATGACAAAAGGGTGTGTCCTTACACACTCAAATATTGACCAATTAGTGCTTACACAGTCAGATTTTGTAGGAACACACCCCTTTGACAACTGCAATGGTAACGTCAAAATTACAAAGAAATATTCAGAAGGAATAACAAAGCACCCCAATGAAAATATACGATTTGAAGACCTATTTCATGGAGCATCAGAAAGCAGACATACTCGTTTTAAACAACAGAGCTATCATATGTGTGTATTACTGAGTTTGAAATGTACTAAATCCTTTATAATTAACATAATATAGTCAAAGTCTTTAAATTATACCTTTCCAGAGAGTGCAGGAAGTTGGAGACACTATTGCGAAGGCTCATGTCAGCCACGTGCAATGCTCCACATACAACGCCAAGCATAGTGTCAGGACGTTCAGCCTGAGAAACCAGAAATAAAACAGTATGAGTGATTCAGTCCAAGTCCATTAGTGCTGAATGTTAACCAAACGAATATAACTGTGGCTTTCAGAGGTCACTGGGGTTCACTCCATCCTGTACAGAACATATTACCGTATTTTTCGGACCATAAGACGCACTTTTTTCCCCCCAAATGTTGGGGGAAAGTAGGGGGTGCGTCTTATAGTCTGAATATAGGGCTGCGGGGGAATGAGGGTCATCAGCGGCACGAGCAGGCTGTAGCAGCGCCTACAGTGACCACGTGGGCCCGCTCATTTCATATGCACGCCCATCATCCCGCCCATTAAGTCTCAGCGCTGAAGCCAGCGCTGACAGGTGGGCGTAATGATGGGCGGGGGGTGCGCGCATAATTAACAGCCGGCCGTGATCACCCCTGGCAACTACAGCCTGGAGTGATTATGTGTGGCTGTATTCACTGCTCCCCGCGCATCATCATCAGCGCGGGGTGCAGTGAATAAGTACGGTACACTCATCCGTCACCGTTCCCCTGCAGCACCGCGATCTCCTCTTGTCTGCCAGCCCGATGATCTGTGTAGTGAGTGGTGAGCACAGAGATGACGTCATCCCTGTGCGCGCTCTGCACATACATCAGCCGGCAGACAGGAGGACATCGCGATGCTGCAGGGGACCGGCTCCACACAGGTCAGCGCCGGGGGCAGTGAATCAGTACCTCACCCGTCACCGTTCCCCTGCAGCACCACGATCTCCTCCTGTCTGCCGGCCAGCTGATCTGTGTAGCGAGCGGTGAGCACAGCGATGACGTCATCGCTCTGCGCGCGCCGCTAGTCACGCAGGTCAGCTGCCCGGCAAACAGCATTACGAGTGATGCTGCAAGGGAACGGTGACGGCTACACACAGGTCAACAGTGCTGCTGCCGCCACAGACAGGGGGAGGAGCGATACTGCAAAAAAGGAAAGGTGAGTATAAACGTTTATTTTTTTGTCTGATACAGGATACATGCCATATAGAAGGATGGGGCCATATAGCAGGATGGGGGTATATAGCAGGATGGGGGTATATAGCAGGATAAGGGCATATACCAGGATGGGGTACATATACAAGGCAGGAGGATCATTACCAGGATGGGGTACCTTAGCAGAGAATTTGGGGACATTACCCGCTTAACAGTGTAGGCAGCAGATCCTCGCCCCATAACAGTGTGTCATGACCACATTTTTTGCTTAAAATTTTATTTTCCTATTTTCCTCCTCTAAAATCAGGGTGCGTATTATGGTCCGGTGCGTCTTATAGTCCAAAAAATACGGTATTCTGTTTGAGAACAGCAAGTTGGGTCTGATATTTGTATTACAAAGACAGTGGTTATTGAATTCTTAAAATGTATAGTCAGAGGTGTGCAATATAGAAATATCTGCCATTGTGATCTTCTTACCTGCACTTTTTCAGAGATCAGTCTGTCCAACCAACCCGTGTCAATCCTATTCTGCTGAAAGCTTTCAGTCTCAAGAAGTTTTATCAAATATTCTACGGTTGTTCGAAAGTCTCCACGGATGGACAATTCCTTCAAGGCAACCACCATATTACTAAGGAGGAAAAAAAACTATCAAAGCAAGTTACAGACCAGATGAGGTAAGTTTGGACACCAAACAGAAAAGAGAGTAAAGGACAGAATGGGCATTACATGGGAAGGACCAAGAGGGTGCAGGCAGAAATGTTAGTTAACATTTTCAAAAAATTATATTAGCCAAAATCCAAGATATAGGTTGCCTAACTTACTGACCTTGTTATGATAATTATTTTAGCCATTCATTTGTACTTGGGCTAAAATTACAGCATTTTGTCTGAGTATATACACATGCAATTGTAAGAAAAGAAATTAGGTAACCTTATATAAATCCTAGCCAAGCTGTAACCCATGTCCACTTTTTACTACACTGAAATTATGACATGCAGTGCACAAAAGGCTACTACATCCTTTAACGCGTTTTCAAGTGTTCTTAATGGGGGAAAGCTGCAGTAAAAACGCTGAAAGAATAGAGGTGCTGATTTTTTTTTATTATAATTGCATAAAACACAAACCTGATATATCAATACCAGAAGAGAAAAAACACTTTGTGAATCAGGATTTTTGAAATCTCATTAATTTTGCTGTTACTCTAAAATGCTTATTTTTTTTTCTGCTCCAAAAACTCCACATAACTACTGTGTGTGAACATACCCTTATACTGCAGATAAGACAACATTGGATTAATGTGCACCAATAAAAGCTGCAAATGTCGGCCTCTAATTTATGTTATGTTAAATGTGAAATGCTTGTAAGGGTAATTACGCATGCTGTTGTTAACCAATTACTCCCCAGCCTGTTTTCTACTTGCTGACCGGGCGATATTTTTCAATTCTGACCAGTGTCACTTGAGAATGTAATAATTTTGGAGCGGTGTCTGAGATTGTTTTTTATCAAGACATATTGAATTTCATGTTAGTGGTAAACTTAGGACAAGATTTTTTTTTTATTTACTTGTAAAATATCAGAAAATTCGCGAACATTTTGCAAATTTTCAAACTCTTAATTTGTAAGCCCTAAGGCGGGCTTTGCACGCTGCGACATCGGTAACAATGTGTTACCGATGCTGCAGCGATAGTCCCGCCCCCGTCGCACGTGCAATATCTAGTGAAAGCTGCCGTAGCGATTATTATCGCTACGGCAGTTTCACACGCACATACCTGCCGTGCGACGTCCCTCTGGCCGGCGACCCGCCTCCTTCCTAAGAAGGCGGGTCGTGCGGCGTCACAGCGACGTCACAAGGCAGGCGGCCAATTGAAGTGGAGGGGCGGAGATGAGCAGGATGTAAACATCCCGCCCACCTCCGTCCTTCTCATTGCAGCCGGGAGGCAGGTAAGGTGATGTTCCTCGCTCCTGCGGCTTCATACACAGCGATGTGTGCTGCCGCAGGAGCGAGGAACAACATCGTACCTGTCGCACCATCGGCATTATGGAAATGTCGGAGGCTGCAGCGATGATACGATAACAACGCTTTTGCGCTCGTTCATCGTATCAAAAAGGTTTTACACGTTGCGATATCGACTGCGACGCCGGATGTGCGTCACTTTCGATTTGACCCCATCGACATCGCACGTGCAATGTCGCAACGTGCAAAGCCGCCCTTAGGCTATGTGCGCACTAGAAAAGTGATTTTTCTCATGAAAATTTCTTGAGAAACTTCTGGGAGTTGAAGATTACCGCACCTGCGGTAAAAAAACGCACCAAAACCGCGGGAAAAACGCATTAGGTTTTGCCACGATTTTGCCGGGGTTTTCCTGCGTTTTTTCCGCAGGTTGGGCCCTCCGGTTTTTTAGGCTGTAACTGCAATAAATAATATAGATAATAGATAGATAACCGATAGATAGATAGATAGATAGATAGATAGATAGATAGACAGATAATGGATAGATAGATAATAGATGAGAAAGACATATATAATGTCCCACCCCCCTGCATATTCTAAGCTGGCACCCTTTTGTGACTTTCATGTGGCACTAAAGGGTGCTTAGCCTTGTATTTAGCCAAAAAAGAAATAAATAATTAAAAAAAAAATGATATGGGATCCCCCCTATCTTTTGTAGCCAGCTAGGGTAAAGCAGACGGCTGCAGCCTGCAGACCACAGCTGGCAGCTTCACCTTGGTTGGTAATCCAAAACAGAGGGTACCCCACGCTGTTATTTTACATTAAATAAATAATTTAAAACAAAAAACGTGGGGTCCCCTCTAAATTGGATCACCAGCCAAGGTAAAGCGGACAGCTGTGGTCTGGTATTCTCAGACTAGGGAGGTCCACTGTTATTGGACACTCCCCAGCCTAAAAATAGCAGGCCACAGCCGCCCCAGAAGTGGCGCCTTTATTAGATGTGCCAATCCTGGTGCTTCGCCCCAACTAATCCCGTTGCCCTGGTGCGGTGGCAAATGGGGTAATATATGGGGTTAGTGCCAGATGTGTAATGTCACCTGGCATCAGGCCCTGGGGTTAGTGATGGCAAGCGTCTATCAGATACCTGACATCACCAACCCAGTCAGTAAGAAATAAAAAATAGACAACAAAAAAAGTTTTATTTGAAAAAACACTCCCCAAAACATTCCCTCTTTCACCAATTTATTGAAAAGAACAATCAATTCCAGGTCCGGCGTAATCCATACCATAGTCACTGTCCCAGTCAATGAAGAACAAAATGTTTCCCATTGGCTGGGAGAGCAGTGCAGTGACCTGAGCTAACATCAATAGGTCAGCCCAGGTCACTGCAGGGGATGACGAACGCTGACTTCAGGAGGTTAGATGAGATCATTACCTGCAGAGACGATCTCCTGCTCTGCTGACGTCAGCGCTGTCACTGACTTCTATGCCCGCCGCATTCTCAGCAGTATCGCGAGAGCCCGTGACGTCACCGCTGGTAACAGTCTCGGGCCACCCGCGAGATGGGCATAGAAGGCAGTGACAGCGCTGACGTCAGCAGAGCAGGAGATCGTCACAGCAGGTAATGATCTCATCTAACCTGACAGCGGCGCTCGTCATCCCCGCGGCTGCCAGCACTGCAGCGTGAAAATGTGCTGACACTGCGGGCAGACACTGACACTGCAAGGCAGCTGCGGGGCTGGAGCGGGACACAGACTGCACGGGCACCTGGTGGTCCCACGGAAGTGCTTCTGTGTGGCGTCCAGGGACTGTGATATGTGTGTTTTCTGTCTCTGCTCCGCTTCCTCTTCCTGTCATAATGACATCACTTCCCTGCAAACCGCAGGCAGTGATGAACATAGCGCAGGAAAATCGCGGATATACCGAGGGTATACCGCACATCATTTGCTACCTTCGGTATACCCGCGGTATTTCACAATTACATTACAGTGAATGGAGTGAAATACCGCAGGTACCTGCGGAAAAGAAGTGACATGCACATTTTCTCAAGAAATTTTCTCAAGAAATTCTGCAGAAAGAATTTTCTTGAGAAAAAAACGCAGCGTGCGCACAGCTATTTTTTTTTCCCATAGGTTTTGCTGGGAAATATCTGCAGAAAGATTTCAAACATTTCTCAAGAAATTTCTGCTGCAAAACCGCGGGTAAAACCGCGGGTAAAAACGCAGTGTGCGCACAGGGCCTTAAACATAGAGTTATATCACACAAAATTGTTAATAAATAACATTTCCCACATGTCTACCTTACATCAGCACACTTTTTGAAACATTTTTTATAGGAAGTTAGAAGGGTTAAAAGTATCAGCAATTTTTCATTTTTCAAAAAATTTAAGGACCACATCACATTTCAAGTGACTTTGAGGGGCCTATATGACATCAATCCACAAGTGACCGCCCATTTTGGAAACTAGATTCCTCAAGGAATTTATGTAGATGTGTGGTGAGCACATTGAACCCCCCCCCAGTGGGCTTCACAGAATTTTATAACATTAAGCCATGAAAATAAAATAAAAAAACAAAACAAAACATTTTTCTCACAAAAATTTTGTTTTAGCCACAAATATTTTTTATTTTTACATGGGTAACAGGAAAATGTGTGCTAAAAAATTAGTTTTGCAATTTCTCCTGAGTACACTAGTACATATGTCGTCAAAAACTACTGTTGAGGCACAGTAGAAAGTTCAGAAAGGAAGGAGTGCCATATTGGACTTAAGATTTGGCTGAAATAGTTTGCAGGTGCAATGTCACGCTGGCAAAACCCCTGAGGTGTCAGCACAGCAGAACCCCCATAAGTGACCCCATCTTAAAAGCTACACCCCTCAATGAATTCAGCTAGGGGTGCAGTGAGCATATTGACATCACAGTGTGTCACAGAATTTTATATAATTGGGCAGTGAACAAAGAATATTTTTACTACAAAAATTTTGTTTTAGCCTTGTAGCCCCATATTTTACATTTTTACGTGGAAAAATGGCACCAAAATATGTCACACAATTTCTGCTGAATGTAGCAATACCCCATATGTAGCAGTGATGTACTGCTTATCCACATAGTGAGACTCAGAAGGGAAGGAGCACCATTTCACTCTTGGAGTACAAATTTTTATACAATATTTTGTGGACTCCATATACAGAGCCCCTAAGTGCCAAAAGAACAGAATCCCCCTCAAGTTACCACAGAGTCCAGTATGGGGACTTGTTTTTTGTGAATGGAGCTGAAGCTTTTATTGGGAACATTTTAGATAAAATTTTTAATCACATTTATCCTGTGCTGTACACTGAGCACTTACAACAGGGTTTCTGTTTAAATCTCTGAATGATGGGATTCAGATGACAAATCCAGACAGATCCATTCATTATAATGAGGGAGGAGCATTACGTGGACTGTCTGGTCTCTGTTCAGCATTGTCCTTTTCCAATGTGCACAAAACGCTATGTTTATGTACCACTGAAAAGACGAACACGGCCAGATTATTGTACAGACTGAGTGCAAGGTAACTCTCTCTGCCTCATTATAGGGAATCTTCCGTTAGGGGTTCCATCTGAATTCCGTATTTCAGAGATTTACATGGAAACCCGATAACGTAGAGGGCATGATACAGGTTAGCTGAGCATTACTGCGATCGTTGGGAGGCAGAATAAACAAATCAACAGCAGGTCAATAATTGCTTTTATTTCGTTTTTATGCCATTCGCCATGTAGTATAAATGATTAGAAGGCTTTAGTCGTCAGGTCAGTGCACTTATAACCAGATTTCTATCTTGTTTTCTGTTTGGCTACTATCACACACTAAAAATGCCTTCCCCCTCCCTCCTCAAAAAACTTTTTGCATCACTATAGTTTAAAAGCTACAAGTATTCTGATTTGACGTTTTTTTATTGGTACCATTTTCGGGTACAATTTTTTTTATTGCTTTCTATTCTGGTTTTTGGGAGGCAGAATGAACATAAAACAGCAAATTCAGGAATAATTTCTGGGGTATTTTTTTATGCAGTTCACCATGTGGTAACATTAGTGAGACAGCTTTATTCTTCGGGTCAGTGCGATTACAGCAATATCACATTTCTTTGGATTTTTTAATGTTTTGCTGATTTACACAATAATAACTATTTGATATGAAAAGTAATTGTTTTTGCATTGCTATATACTGAGAGATATACCGTACTTTTCTTTATTTTTCTGTGAACTGAGCTGAGTGGACGGTTATTTTTTGCGGTCAAGATGATCTTTTCAGCTGTAAAATTTTTATTTACATGTAACTTTTTTATAGAATTTATTTATTCCACTTTTTTGGGGTGGTATGATGAAAAATCATCAGTTTTTGGAACTTGTTTTGCTCTTTATTTTGTGATTTATTTATTTTTTACATTTTCACAATTTTTTAAAACGGTTTAACTTTTTACCTAGTCCCAGTGTGGGACAAACTTTCCCTGCCCTGATCACTGATCCAATGCTTTTACATTGCGGGAGATTAGATCAGTGACTGGCACACAGGCAGGAGGAGTGTCAGTTTCTGCTCAAAGCAGGCCTCATAGGACATCTATACCTGGGTGATTCTGTGGCCATTATTCCCCTAGGGGTCACCATGGAGAACATGGGCACAACACGAGAACAATTGCACTGTGCCGATCGGTGCAGAGAGGTTGCGCCATCCTCTACAAACAGATTGCTGTGGCAATTGACAGCAACATCAGAGAGGTTAAATGTCAGCGATCGGTGCTAGCACTGATCGTGGGAGTTACAGTAGGGCGTCAGCTATAATATATAGAGGACACCGGCTGATGATTTCGCTGGCACTGCTCGTGAGCTATTGCAATCGTACCACCATTCATAAAAGGCGGTTTGCGGGAACGCACCTCCCACGGCGCTGTACACGTACGGTGGATGTTGTGGAGGGGTTAATATCCATTTTCTTATAGCATGTGTCCATAATTTACTTCCCCAATAAGAGTTTTGCTCTCAAAACATAACCCAGCAGGTGAACTGGAGCATGTTTTTGCACAATGGTTCATTTATCTAAGTGACTGGTCTTGCCCAGCTATGGATCCAGTAGATGCAGTTTTACCATGATTTAGCAGCACAGAGAAGGTTCATAACTCCTAATTACAGAGCTCAGGGGACCCAGCGTGACGGACAATGGGAAAACACAGCCTCAATTTACTGACAGCCTAACAAAATGCCCACCCTAGTTTGGTGGGCATCCCTTATATTACTCATTGATGGAGAGAAGATAAGAAAAAGAAAAATATCAATTAATTATTCATTAAAAAAAAACACTTACGAAATGGCTTCTTCTCGGTTCTCCCCCCACGAGAAGCAATGGCCAAACTGAGAATCGGCAAATTCATGGAGCCCTCCTGCTGCAGCAACACTGAAGTAGCCCCAGACATTTTTGCTGCTGCGGAAATTTAGTTCTTGAACAGTCCCAGAACTCGGTTTAAAACCCTGTGAGAAACAAAAGAGAGGTTTTTTAATAAAGTATTTAAAACTATACCCAAAATGTTTTGTGCACAATATAATCATCTGGAATGGTGCAACATCCCTGCATGCTGGGTGGTAAGTTTCCTTAGCAAAAATACCAGGCAACATAGTGCAACGTTCTACGGTCTTGCTCATAGTAGTAGCCCTTGTGACCACTTGGAATGTTCATTATTGATCCTTTTCTGATACTTCGGGAGGGGGTACACAGTCACATCACCAGACAGTCATACATACCCTAATTGAAGGATCTTTATGCCACATATATTGGCGACTTGTTTCTTCTTCCCAGAATTATCAGCAGAGTTTTGTTGGTGGCATTGGAATCAGTCTAAAGGGCTAGGGCTGGGAATGCATCGGGAGTATATGTGGCATAATGATCCTTCAACTGGGGTAATCAGTGAAAACAATTATACATTTTTGGCCACTTAAATAGAGAAAGGCTCTACTCCATAAATAATAACCTACATAGAAAAAAAGTATTGAGCTTAAAAATTAGAATATAACAAAAAACAAGAGATAAAAGAAGTGAGGTCACTCAAATCAGATCCCAGGAGATTGCTCCAAATATAATAATACACAAAAAATTGTTATACATGGAGGGCCCATGAAAATAGCCGCACAATGGAAAAACCTGTGCCGGTCAATGCAATACTCAAAGAAGTCCACAAGATGGCAATAAAACTAAGGAAAAAAGAAATGATGCAAAGTGCATATAACTATAAAAAGTAGTGGTAGCCCTTGTGGGTCTGGGGGTTGTTAATTATTGATTTTTTTGGTATATTTTGGAGGGGTACACTATCAGACAGCCACACATTATCTAAATTTAAGGATCTTTATGCCACATATATTCTTCCCACAATCATCAGCAGTTTTGGCATTGTGGTGGCATTGGAAACAGTCTCAAGGGTTGGATAGATATAATATCGGACCTGTGGTTATCAATAGGTTACCCATCCAGTCCTTGAGACTGATTCCAATGCCACCAATAAACTTCTCTTGGTGATTCTGGGAAGTAGAAATGCGTCAGAAATATATGTGGATTAAGATCCTTCAATTGGGGGTAATGTGTGGCTATTGGATGGTGTGCTCCTCCCAAAATATACAAAAAGGATCAATAATGGACAACCCCAGAACCCACAAGGGCTACTGCAATGGGTGAGACCATTCCAATTCTATATATGCAGTTGTGATTAATATTGCATCTTTCTGGCGTGGCGTTAAAGGGCACCAATATCCACACAAGTTTTATTTGGTGTCTATTCAGCATTTTCATTCCAAGCTAACATTTCATATAAGTATGTATGTGTGACTTTTGTAGAGCCAGGAAGTTTTTTAGATTATTCTTTATTAAAAGTTTTGCAGGTCTGCATCTGTTGTAGCTACTGTTAATATTGTGGAAGACTTTCCTCGTCCTGTATGGCAGTGTATAGTGAAATTGTAGTTCTCCTATAAAGTTCAGACTATGTCTGAGCTTCACATGTGGTCAAGATGATCAAGATGGCATTTATAGTGGCCTTCAGCACATCCAAAGATTTAATAAAATATTTACAAAAATGTGAGGGGTGAACTCAAGTTTGTGACATACTGTATATATCACCATAATGAACCGACTCTGATCCTATCTTTTGTCTTAAAATATCTAATGAGTGTATATAAAAGGTCATTGTGAAGTGTGGGGGACCACGGTCATTATGGACATCCTCTATTGTGGTTGGTGGATCCGGTGTTACCAGCTTTATACCGAGGTACTACCTGTCCTTGTAATCCTGCCTCTGCTAAAAAGGAACCTTGCTAAACTGTTCCTGAAAAAAAAATAAGAAGTCTTAAAAAGCCTCAGTGATTAGTGAGAAAAAATATACTATTACTCTTATTTTTGCTTTTAATAAAAATTGTGATATGAAAGAAAAATGGAAGAGTACATTACTGGAGACTCAGTACTGTACATAATGGGTTGGAGCAGCTGCTTCATCACAGCTGCAGACACAAACTAAAAGGATATGATTAATCCTAAAATGTTGTCAATCAACGCATTTTTTTATTTTACGTGAGTTTTCAGCAGACATGTCATAATATACACACATATTACATATACACTCACAAAATCTTTAGATAAAAAAAAAATTCCATGAGTATTGATTACACTCAACACTATATATGTCAAACACACAGGAAGAGAGTGTTGTGTTGACAGAACTTTTGCGGTACCTCATCTGGATTTTCACTTGTAATGCGGGCTGCAATCACATGTCCTCTAGGGCAGGGAGCATTCAGGGAGTTGTCAAAGTCAATTAGTGTGTCTCCCCAAGCTGTGACTCCATAAAGCATTCGAATATCCTTTATTCTATGAAGAGGGATTCCCATAGCAATCTGTTGGAAATTGATGAATGCAAGAATATGACTTAACTTGAATTATTTGTGTGTAATTGTGTCTACTATTATTAAGATACATGTTAATAAATACTATAGTACTGTGTAAAGATCAACAATATCAACATTCAACTGGGAAAGATTCAGACAATCCTCGTTAAATGCCCTGTTAGGTACAGATCTCTATATTAGGATCCTCCATTGATTATTCTGATAGAAGTCATTCAATACCTGAAGTTGTGCAGCAGGAAGATTAATATCTGCAACCATTTCTGTGCAGGGATGCTCCACCTGCAGACGTGGGTTAAGTTCAAGGAAGTAAAAACTGCCATCTTGACTGTATAGATACTCAACTGTACCCGCGCTTACATACCCGACCATCTTAGCAAGTTTCACAGCACACTGTAATGACAGAAAACAAGGGCCACAATTAATGGATTTCTAGCCCCCTCATTATTCTCAGGACTTAGTGATATACACTGTGTGCACAATTATTAGTTACGTGAGTATTTTGACATTATTTTTAAACATATTTTGCAACTCCAAGCATTATAAACTTGAATGCTTATTGCATAAAGCCTATCTTGTGATGTGTATTTGCGTAAATAGTTAACAGGGTGACAAAAAAACATACTTAGAAAAAAAAGACACACATTAACTGCCTAAGATTTGAGAAGCATCAAATGTGAAGTGCTCCGAAACCCATTACCCTCCAATACTGTCATATTCCAGAACTGAAACCTACTTGGAGTGGCCATAAGTACAAGGTGTTCAGATCTGGCCAAGGTAAGGAAGGCTCAGACCCGACCACTGAACAAGGCACATAAGGTGAATCGTCAAGACTGGGCCAAGAAATATCTGAAGGCAGATTTTTCAAAGGTTTTATGGATTGATAAGATGGGAGTAACTCTTGACAGTCCAGATGGATGAGCTTGTGGCTGGATCAGTAATCAGCACAGACCTACAGTTCGAATCAGAAGCCAGAAAGGTGACAATGGGGAACTGCTATGGGCTGGTATTTAAAGATGAGCTAGCTAGACGTTCTTGAAACCTACTGCCCGTTTTTAGAAGAGACTTTCTTCAAGCAGAAGTACAGGAACAAGTCAGATTTTTCAAGAAAATCATTCTTTTTCTGCAGGTCAATGTTCCTCACATACATCAATGTACTCCACTGCTTATAACTAGCAGGTAAAAGCCTTAAAAGATGAAAAATAATAATGTCGCTCCCTGCCTTTCCTGTCCTAAACCCCATTGAGAACGTTTGTGCCTTTTTTAAACATGAGATTTATAATGAAGGAAGACAATACTCCTCTCTGAACAACGTCTGGGAGCTGTGGTTTGTGCTCCCCAAACAGTTGATTGCCATCAGATCATGAAATTGACAGATTCCATGATTGGAAGCATATGTCCGTTATTGAAAAGAAGGGTAGTGAATATTGGTTACTGCTACTTTTTATTTATTTAAATGTCAGAAATGTATTTGTGTACATTTTGAGTTTTAGGGTTATTATTCTCACTTTAACCCCGAAACCCGGGGCAATTTTTATTTTTTTCCTCCCCCTCTGAAAAAGGCCATATCATTTTTATTTTTCGTCCATATAGCCATCTGAGGACTTATTTTTTGCAGGACAAGTTGTACTTTTGAATGACACCATTCAATCTGCCCCATAATGTACTGGAAAATGGGAAAAATAATCCAAGTGGGTTAAATTACAAAAAAAAAAAAAAAAGTGCTTTTGCACAATTTTTTTTTATTACCATGTTCATTATATGGTAAAAAACTGACTTGGGAATATAATGACTCTCCAGGTCAGTGCGAGTTTGTAGACACCAAACGTATAGTTTTATTTATTTAAGTGGTGAAACTTAATTCTGGCGTTATGATTTTGTTTCCATTACGCTGTTAATGTAATCTAATTTGTTAATTAATCTTTTCTGAAAGTGGTGATACTAAATATATGTATTGGGTTTAATTATTTTATTTTTAATGGAGCAAAAGAGGGGTGATTTGAATTTGTAGGATTATATTTTTTTTACTTTTTTGTTTTTTCAGTATTTAATAGTCCCCTTAGGGGACTTGAAGCTGCGATCATCTAATTGCCTGTGCTATACAGTCTCTATGAATAGCAGAAATAACTTTCTCCTCTGAATGCCAGGCATGGGGGTCATCAGCTGTCCCGTGCTGTTATAACAATCCATT
The DNA here is from genome assembly GCF_048569485.1 of Anomaloglossus baeobatrachus. Classification (NCBI taxonomy): domain Eukaryota; kingdom Metazoa; phylum Chordata; class Amphibia; order Anura; family Aromobatidae; genus Anomaloglossus; species Anomaloglossus baeobatrachus. The sequence continues at coordinate 296,760,361 of NC_134354.1, forward strand.
AGCATCCTACGATCACGTTACGGGGGCACCAATGTGTAGTATTAGTGACGCACTTCCTGTCAGTGGGTGTTAAATGCCAATGTCAGAGACAGACAGTGGCACTTAACTGGTTAACAGCCTAGGGTGGATCTCTGATCCACCAGTGGTTGTTAGAGGCACTTGATGGCTGATTAAAATCAGCTGTCAAGTGCCAGGAAAGATGTGAGCTTAGCGTGTGAGCCCACATCAAAGGTAGGGACAAAGCCGATGATGTACATGTACATGTACATCATCAATCGTGAAGGGGTTAACAGATGAAAACAATGAAGATTGAAAATTTATGTTTTTCATTTAGATGCCCAAAAATTCTGCTAACAGATATTATCCCATGAAAGACAAAACCTCCCCGTTACTTTCTTTAGGCTTATTAGCCTTTTTTATTGACTGACAGCGCTGTAGTGTAGTTTTTCAGTGATAGAATAATCATCAAAATTTCAAATTGTCTAATCCTAAAAAGTATAAAATGGACAATTTATTCCACTAATCTACATATGTTTGTTTAAATGCTCCAATTTAACTACAACAATATACATGAATTGATATCACCATTGGGCTGTCTGAAAACACTGGATTAAGAAAATGTAAGCAATTGGAAGCCATGTGATAATTTTACATTGTAAACTATGGCTATACCACAGCTAAAATACAAAGGACACTGTTTAAAACCTGTTGGAAGCAAAGCTACAACTAAAAAAATGTTCAATGTTAGAAAATATTCTAATGTACAAATTCATAATTGCAAATTGTCAGCATGTCCATATATGCACAGTTCTTGTTCCAATACAAAATTGACCCACCCATGTGCATAACATAAGCAAATAAGCAAGAGAACGATCGAGAAAGAGAGAAAGAGAAAGAAAGAGAAAAAGAGAGAAAGAAAATGAGAGAGAAAGAGAGAGCAAAAGAAAAAGAGCTAAGAGCTAAAGAGAGAAAGAGAAAAAAGAAAGAAAGCAGGCATGGAAAGAATGAGAAAGATGGAGAGAAACGGGGCCTGAGAAAGGAGGAGAAAAACAGAGCAGGAGAGAGAGAGGAGGAGAAAAAAAGAGCCCGCGCAAAGTGAGGTGAGCAAGAGGGAGAGTGAGGAGAGTGAAGGGAGTGAGAATGGAGGGAGTAGGGAGAAGTTAAAGAGATGACAGAGAGGGTATACAGAGGAAAGCGAGGAAGAGAGAGGAAATGGGAGAAAGAGAAGAGAGAAGAAATAGGGGGCGAGAAAGGGTAGAAAGAAGTTAGAGAGGGATTGGAGAGCAGTGAAAGAGAGGAGGATGGCATGGATAGAGAGGAGCACTATAGTGTAGAGAAGGGAGAAAGGGGGAAGAGAGGGGCAAGGAAGGGTAGAAAGACATGGTAAGTAAAAGTAATGTAATTTAGATAGTGTGACACTTTAGAAAGTGATGTATGTTACTGAAGCTTTGATGCACATTTGGGTCACTTCCTCCACTTTCGATACTTGGGGGTCATGCCTGTTACACTTTACTTTTTTCTTAAAGGGTTTGCAAGTATATAAATTAACTATGGTAAGGGGATAACTTATTAATGGGTGTGGGTCAAACTGGTGGAACCACAACCTATCCTGAGAACGGGTCAACTGTATGCACCTACACTCCCATAAATTCTCCATAGGAGTACAGAGCCTGGCTTTCTCCACCAGTCCCATAAACAATGTGAGGAGAAGACTATATAAAACCATTTATCGTACCTGCTCCATTTCTTCAAACACTGAGGTTGTTGCAATTGAAGCAGGAGCCTCTTCAATAATCTTCTGGTGACGCCGCTGAACAGAACAATCTCGACCAAAAAGAGAAATTGCGTTTCCATACTGATCTGCAAGAATCTGTACCTCCAGATGACGGGATTGCTTGGCCAGTCTCATTACAAAAATAGGAGAACCGGGTACTTCTGTCTGGACCTTAAAACAGCAGAAGACAAATGCTGGATCATTCAAGGTATCTTGTACACATGACTGCAGCTCTTATGTACAATGAACTCTACTATGTTGTAGACATAAGCAAAAACATCACATTGATTACACTGGTCTGTATTTGAAAGAAAAAAAAAAAAATTCCGCAGAGCCATGTGTTTTGCTGATTTTACTCAAATGGAAGATGTGGATTCAACATATGAAGTAAAAAAATATGAAATATGTCAAGTTTTTTCACAAATGAGAAATGTTTGAGCAAAAGGTTTTAAAGTTCAATATCAGGGGTGATAAGAAATTCTGAAGTAGCGATAGCACATAATTATTTTGTTACATGCAAAAAAACAAGTCTATCATCTAACCAAGAGAGAAACAGTTGTTAATTTTAATTCTTAGGGAGAAAATTATATAAAAATAGCAGTTGTCAACATCGTTTTGAGGCTCGCGACACACCATTGGAGCTCCAAAGCTCAGACTATTTCTGTGACCCTTAGTCCGCTGGCTCAGGTTTTCAACACATGTCCTGCACACTACGTGATGCCCAAGGTTTTTCCTCGTCACCTAGTTTAACCCTGAAATATGCATGATAAGCATTCTGCACACAGTCACATGTATCTGTCCTTTGTCTGGGTGTTGTAAGCTCCCCTGAATGATGAATGCTGCCGGCAGTTTCTCACTGCTTATCGAGCAGTCTTCCTACTAGTATACCGACTGCATATCCAGTATTTCTTTTTGTGCAATCAGCATATCTAAATAATATAGTTATATATGAATGTTACATTAATACTGTAAGAGTTCCTTATTAAAGAGAATTTAGCGGAAAATCAAGACATGACTGGAGGAAACATGTCATTTTTGGAATCCGTACACCAAAATTCATAATCACATGTTATTTGCAGTCAGTAAGTTGATGTAGAGCACTGTTATGTTTAGGATCTTTGACAAAAACAGCTTTGCAAAAACAAAAGTCCAGAACAAAAGTCACTCACAATCCTTCGGGACTACCAGATGTTTGTATTACTGGTTATATAATTTTCCACTCTAAGCAGAGGCCTTTCACATCAATAACGGACACAAGTAAGAAAACATTTTATATATAGTAAAATCCAGCCTGCTATTACAGTCATCCACCTTTTGCTCAGAGCTCGGACATAGGCTCCGCCATGACTTGATTAATGAGTGAGACAAGCTGGTCCAGCTCAAATGAACAACTTCTCCTTTATTGCTTGAAAAATTCTTATACACGGGACATCAGGTATTTACATAGAAAACGCTATAGTAGCGTATGTATCAATGCGTTTCCGGTGTGCATCCACCATTAATCGTCAAGAAGAAGTTGTTCATTTGAGCTGGACCATCTTGTCTCACTCATCAAAAAACATTTTCCTATAAAAAGAAAGTTTTAAATGGCTTTCTAACGACCACAGCAGATTTTTTTATGGTTGCCACTATTCTGTTCCAAAGGGAACAGGGAACTGCTAAAACTTGCACAATTTTAGGAAGTAGAATTTTATGGAATCCTATTGAAAGGGAACCAGTCTGATCTGCGGACAGCATGGTATTGAGAAAGAAACTGAGAAGTATCCTACATAGGTTTGTGGGAAAAGATTCAATATAACTTTTATTTTATTCATTAAAATCCCTGGTATTTGTATGTATGTATGAGTCCAGTGGGCGGTCCTACTGAGTGACTGACACCTATCTGCATGCACAGCAGACACAGAGGGAAAGCTGCCAATCACCAGTGGGACCGCCCTCTGGAATCATACACACAGATACCAGGGATTTCAATTAAAGATTGAAGATTTAATTAAACTTGTCCCACAAAAATGTTTATGAATCTGATCATGTCTTGCTCAATATCCTCCTGCCTGCCAATCAGATACCATTTTCAGCACGGCAACTTCCCTTTAAACCATGGAAACAGGATACTCTTCAATAATTGAAAGCTAACCTGTCGGAAAAGATTGGGAAAATCTTCTGCGTTGTTCACCTTCCGAATACCTTTTCCGCCTCCTCCCTCAGATGCTTTAATCATAACGGGATATCCCACAGTTTCTGCTGCCTATAACACAGACACAAGATAAAAATTATTATAGTGCACTAAAGTAAATAGTTGGTGGAGATGTCAGTAGAGGACGGGACCCTAATCAGTGTCAAGAAGTTCTCTGCACACGGCAATTTATGATGCAAAAATAGAACATGTATCTTTACACCAAATATAACAGAACATATGTGGTGTTCATGCGGTTGGGGCTAGAACAACAAAAACATTTCGACCCTCCCAGGTCTTTATCAATTACAATTAGTAGCAGCCCAAGAGAATAGCTGTGGAGGAACGGATGATCGCCTGAACAGAGATCTCCACCACTGTGAAGCCCAGCAATAACTCTGCTTATCCTCGCCCCGATTAGTTTATCCACAGCTATCAACTTGTGCTGCAACTCCTGAATACTGATCCGGCAGGGTCCAAAAGCCATATTTATTTGTTATTATAGGACCAAGATGAACCTTTCTTACACCTTCATGACAACCTTGTGATATTTTTGATGCACAAATACATTTTTCCCATTTGCATGATAAAATTCAATTATGAACTTTACAACAGAGACAGAGCATGAAATGCACATAAAATAAATATAAAGAATCATTTCAATGCTCTTGAGAAGTTCTATTTGTGACTGAATTACAATAGTATATTGACTATTATTTATCAAAGTCAAATTAATGCAAGCTTAAAGGGAAACAAGGGATTATACTAAGCTATCCACTTGATAGGTTATAACAATCTGATCATTGGGGGGTCCCACCACATTCCTAAGAACATGTCTCTTCTCTAGCCTATTTGAATAAAGTCCCAATAAGACATGTGCAAGAGTTCCAGTAATTTCCTATCAAACTGTAGGCGATAGCTGAGCATCTTACTTGGCTATCTACAGTAGTCCCTTAGACAATGAATAGAGTAGAGTATAGCTCCATTAAAACATGTCATAGAAGTCTAGAGAACAAATAGTTTCATCTACTGAAGAATTTATAAACTATATCATATCATACAAACACATCACGTGAGTACGAATACAATAAATTCCATTTTATTGCCTAAATGCGCCATCTGTTTCTTTGCCAAACAAGCATTTGTTTCCTGACAATGATGAAGAAACACATTCTTCATCTTTTGCCTTGTTTTGAGAGTCAGGTCAAGATTTCTCATAACTAAGGACTTTTGTGTCTTTGCATTGAAAAAAATAAACTAAAAAGTTATCAAATGCCTAATGCTACGGACAGTCTGGGTGGGGTGGGGGGCACACAGAAATCCCACCACTGCCACCAATTATCATGGAGACAGACTGAGAAAGCCCAGGATATCACACAGATATCCCACTGCTGCCACCAATTTGTCAAGGAGAGCACTCTGCTGCCCACAATCGTCAGGACAATTGCGCAATTGACAAACAGTTAATGGATGATGCTACGGCTGTTTCTACTACTAAGCCAATCACTGGGGAGCTCACAGTGAGGGTATAGTATATATACAAACGATTCCAGCTCATGGAATATTGTACATATATACACAACTCAGTATAGTGCCTGCCAGTTCCACAATAACAAAAGGAACTGCTAGTGTGACGCCCTGGACTAGCCAGGTAGTCACATACATACCAACATACACACCCCCACCCTAGGCAGTTACAACAGTCAGACAAAAATCCTTGTTGCCTCCCTCCAGGACCTGATGTCCACGCAAGGTGGGGTGGAGCCAGGCGGTTGGCCCCACCCACCGAGGAGTTCACAGGCCTGGAGGCGGGAAAAGTGTCAGTTCAGTTTAGGAGTGGAGGAGTGCGGAGTCCAGTTTTGGAGGTGAAAGTGAGAGGAGTGAACACTTGAGGTGTCTGGGTAGGAGCCCAGGCACTGACAGCAAGGTTGGCAGAGGGTGGTGGCCGTCTGCAGAGCCGTAAGGACCGGGGTCGGGCGTCGGCCCGCCGTTACCGGATCAGGGAACGGAGTGAAGCTAAGCACACAGGCAGGGCCATCGGACCCCGACCAGGCTTGGAGCCGCCGTCAATAGTCAAATCCGAATGTGACAGGAACCCCAGGGGTTTCCTAACAACCAAGTCCCGATTGAAGGCAACAGTCCACCCAGAGAGGATTTACAGCCACAGCCACAGGCTAGAGATCCAAGGGCCAGCGCTTGTGGGCAAAACGGGCTCCTACGGCACCTATACGCCGGGGAGCGGACTACCAGTGGGCAACCACAGGAGTCAGAATATTCTAAAAGGTGCAGGGAAAGACAGCAACCATCAGCCGTCCGAGGAGAGCACAACAACAACACTGCAGCCGGCTGCGGGACCCGTCCATCCGGCCGTTTTGGTTTACCAGAGACTTTGTCAGTGATTGTCTGAGTAAGTACACCAGTGCCGTCCGGCACCGCGCCGCGCTGTCCCTGCAACCCTGCACCCCAGCCATCCAGCCTCCCCGTATCACCATCCGGGCCCCGGGATCACCAACCCCTACCCATGGAGGGGACAACATCCTAGCTGCTCCCTGCCATCTCTCCCGGGATCCCCGTCACCAGCAGCTGTGGTGCCATCATCACCACGTCCCGTGGGTGGCGTCACAAACAATCTCCCTAACCAAACCACCCCTTTTCACTCACGGGTGAGGAGCGCTGCTCGAGCCACCGAGCAGCAGAAGCCCCGGACCAGAGTGTGGCAAGCGCGCCCCTCCGCCCGCGACAACTTGGCGTCTACGAACAGGATAGAACCGATCTACCTACCGGTAGAAGTGCGACTTGCAGTCCCCGCCGGCGGCGTCCGGCAGAAAAATTTGAAGTTCCGCCATCTTTGGCGCGAAGATTTCCCGCTTGAGTGTCTTCCCCGAGCGGGGAAGGCGCGAAAAGCGAAGCCCCGCTCCCAAAGAGGAAGTGCTAGAAAGAACCAAGGGGGGACGGGAAAAAGATGTCTGTGCCCGACGGAGCCGTTGGAGGAGTGGCGGTCGCAGCCTCAGCAGTGCCCGTAGATGGAAACGGGATAGCCCGTGCTCTGGCCGCAAGAGCGGGGGAGGCCGCGGGCCCAGCGGTTGCCCAGGTGATGCCGTTCTCCCTGCCCTATGTGCCCGGTGCTACCTGGCTACCGTAGTACAATGGGAAGCCTGATGCTTTGCAGGTGTTCCGGAAAAAGATTAGCCCGGTCCTCGATTTATATCCCTTGACTGATAGGCAACGGGCAGCGGTAGTGCTAGGGCAGCTAACCGATGCGGCTGAGCAGGAGACGGAGACCTGGACCGATGCGGACCGGGCTTCAGTGACTACCATTTTTGAGAAACTCCAAATCGCTTTTGAGACCCGCACGGAAGCGGAATTGCGGATGCAGTTTTATCAGTGTCGACAGCGGCCTGCGGACAATATAAAAGACTATGCCCTGCGTCTGCAAACAGCCCTCGATACGCTGAAGCGGGTGGACACTATCAACAATGCAGAAAGAAATAAGATGCTAGTGGAAAAATTCCTGCAGGGGCTGGGGTCTGCAGAAGACCGCAAGCAGCTACGGCTGTGGGCCCTGGAACACCCCAACCTGGACTTTGCAGTATTGAAGGAGCGGGCCATCAAGGCCCTGCAGGCCCAAACGCCAGACGCTCCTGAGGCGGCCCCATGGCCGGCTGAAACTGCTCCCATCATGGTGGCACCTCCTCTCCTGGCTCTACCGGCCCCTGCGGCGCCCGTCGGGATGATGGAGGAGCTAGCTGCCCAGGACCGCCGTATGGATGGAGACCTAGCCAAGATCCTCGCCGCACTCCAGCTTCCAACGAGAGTCAAGCCCCCAGGGAGGATCCAGCTCGCCGACAGCCCGGAGGACGTCCCCTGGATGCAGCGGAGAAGGACCAATGACTCACGGTATGGGCTTCCTATTTGTTACAGGTGCAGCAAGCCTGGCCACTACTCTAGGCGATGCCCGTTAAACAAGCAACCCCTGGGGCCAAGGGCCAATCCTCAGGAGTAGACACCAATGGCCCCCCCGACTGGCGAGACCGGTATATCGGAGCTCGCCCCATCATCCCTCTGGCAGTGGACGGCATCCCGCTCATAGCCCTCTTGGACACCGGATCACAGGTAACCACTATACCATATACACTGTACCAGCAGTATTGAGGTACTGATGAACTTGCCCCCTCTGATGATAGCCTGACCCTTGTCGCAGCTAATGGACTCCCGCTAACCCAAAAAGGATACAAGCAAGTGACCCTGACTGTGGGACGTGCGGAGTTAAAAGAATCAAGGGATGATTGTGGTGATGAATGAACCCAGTGATCATACCCCGAAAGTAATCTTAGAGACCAATGTGATGGAGCATTTTATGAGTGAGGTGCTGAGTCTGTTGCAGCAGTTAGCCGCCACAGCAGGAGGAGGCAGACAGAGGGCTGTGCAGCGTGAGATCCGGGCCCTTCTGTATCGGCAGCAAGTGAACTCAACTGGTGGAGAGATTGGTGGAGTAAGGGTGATGGATGTGGCCCCCTTGGTAGTGCCACCCTGAAGTGAGATGATGATTTGGTGCAGGGCAGCAGTAGGCGCCCAGGGGCGTGACTACCTGGCGATGGTGGAACCCACGCCTTCTGAACACTGGCCCACGGTGATGGCAACAAGAGGGGTGGTTGACGTTAAAAAGGGGAGAGTGCCTTTGAGAGTGCTGAATTGTGCAGAGGAGGAAGTCAGGCTCCTCCGTTACGCTACCCTTGCCAAGTTGCTCACCCTAGACCCTCACACCATTCACGAAGCCGTCCCTCCTACCCCAGCATCCCCTGCCAGTAACCATATACCCCCTGAACAGTTAGGGGAGTGGTACCAGGAACTACACCTAGGCACTGACGCCACACCCACGCATCACAAAGAGGGGGTATACAGGGTGGGGTGGTGCAAGAGTATGAACAGGTTTTCAGCAAGCACCCATTAGATTTCGGGAGGATTAAGGGGGTTCAACACCATATACCTACAGGTGTACATCCACCCATTAAAGAAAGATATAGGCCCATCCCGCCAGCGCATTATCAATGCGCCAAAGACATGTTGAGGAACATGAAGGAGGCAGGGGTCATTCAGGATAGTTGTAGTCCCTGGGCAGCCCCACTGGTGCTGGTAAAGAAGAAAGACGGCACCATGAGGTTGTGTGTGGATTACCGGAAGATCAACCAGATCACACATAAAGATGCCTATCCTCTCCCCCGTATCGAGGAGTCGCTAGCTGCGCTGAGAACTGCTAATTTCTTCTCTACCCTTGCCCTTACCAGCGGGTACTGGCAGGTAGCGGTTGCACCAGAGGACCGTGAGAAGACTGCATTCGCCACTCCCATGGGACTCTGCGAGTTTAACAGCATGCCGTTCGGGCTGTGCAATGCCCCTGGAACCTTCCAACAGCTCATGGAGTGTTGCCTGGGACATCTCAATTTCGAAACGGTCTTACTGTACCTGGACGATGTGATCGTATACTCCCAGACATACGAGACCCACCTGGAACATCTGGCTGAAGTGTTTGCGTCCCTAGCCAAGTATGGGATGAAACTGAAGCCCTCCAAGTGCCACCTACTGAAGCCCAGGGTGCAGTACCTCGGACACGTGGTGAGCGCAGAAGGTGTCGCCCCAGACCCCGAGAAGATCACTGCTATCCAGGACTGGCCGAGACCGACCACAGTGAGGGAGGTGAGACAGTTCCTGGGCCTGGTGGGCTATTACCGTCGCTTCATCAAGGGGTACACGAAGATGGCCGCCCCCATGCAAGACCTCCTCGTGGGACAGACTAAGGGTGGCAGGTCCCCTGGATCTCCGTTTGTGTAGGAGAAGCAGCATGAGGAGTCCTTTCACCAGCTGAAGACGGCCTTGACGGGAGAGGAAATCCTGGCGTACCCTGATTACAGCCTCCCATTCATCCTCTACACCGATGCCAGCAATGTGGGCCTGGGAGCGGTCCTGTCCCAGGTCCAGGACGGGCGAGAAAAGGTGATTGCCTATGCCAGCAGAAAACTCCGGCCCACGGAAAGGAACCCCGAAAATTACAGCTCCTTCAAGCTTGAGCTCCTGGCCCTGGTGTGGGCAATCACCGAGAGGTTCCGACATTATCTCGCAGCGGCGAAATTCACGGCTTACACGGACAATAATCCGTTGATTCACCTGGACACGGCCAAACTGGGCGCCCTGGAGCAGCGGTGGGTGGCCAGGCTATCTAATTATGACTTCACTATCAAATACAGAGCCGGCCGCAAGAACACCAACGCGGATGCATTGTCTCGGATGCCTCACCTGCCACATGGGGGGGGGTCAGAAGATGATGACCTCGAAGAAATTGAGTTGCCCGCGTTCCATCGGCCACCGGTCGAAAAATTACCTGTCAAACAACAACAGGCGAACCTGGACCCGCTACCCAGCCAGGGGTGGCGAGAAGCCAAAGACCAAGTGCCTGCCGTCCAGTTGGTCAAGACCATGATTGAGCAAGGTTCCTCCGGAATGGATCCGGCAGCGCCCCCTGAGGCCCAGCGGCTGTGGAAGGAACGAGCCCGGTTGTACCTGCACGAGGAAAAGCTGTATCGAGGGCTGATCAACCCGAAGACTCACGAGAAGGTTCGTCAGCTTGTGGTCCCTCAGGCCAGCGTGCCCAAAGTTCTCCGGGCATATCACGATATCGCTGGGCATTTCGGCTGGAAGAAGCTGAAGATGTTGTTGAGAGAGCAGTTCTATTGTAGTGGGATGCGAGAATCTGTGGAGGCTTGGTGTTGAGAGTGCGGCCCCTGCGCGCTGAGAAGAAAGGATGAAGTCAGCCAAAGAGCCCCTCTACAGCCGATCATCACCCATCAACCGCTGGAGTTGGTTGCCTTGGACCACGTCAAGCTTACACCCAGCCGGAATGGGTATACCTATGCCTTGACCATCGTGGACCACTACTCCAGGTTCATGGTGGTTGTTCCAGTCAAGGATTTGACCGGCCGTACTGCAGCCAGGGCATTCCAGGCCTACTTCTGTCGACCGCACGGGTACCCGGAGAGGGTACTCACGGACCAGGGTTCAGCCTTTGAAGCAGAGGTGTTTCAAGAATTCTGCCAATTGTATGGTTGTAAGAAGATCAGGACCACGCCATACCATGACCAGACTAATGGGATGTGCGAAAAGATGAACCACCTGGTCCTGGATCTCCTCAAGGTAATACCGTTGGAAGAGCGGAACCTGTGGTTAGAAAAGCTGCCTGACCTGGTAGACATGTACAATAACATCCCTTGTAGTTCTACCAAATGCACCCCGGCGTATCTGATGAGAGTCCGACCGGGCCGGCTGGCGGTAGACCTAGAAATGGGGTTGGAAGCTCCCAAGGCCCTTCCTTCGACTGCTGGCTGGGATACTCGGCGGCAAATCCAATACCGACAAGTCCAGGAATATGTAGAGAAGAATCTCGGTCAGAGCCGAGAAAAACAGGCGCAACGCTTCAATAAGCGAGCGTCGGCCGTTCCCTTTGAGCCAGGGAATGTCGTGCTGAGGCGGAAGAGATGGACCCATAAGCTGGATGACCAGTGGGAAAGGACCCCGTATGTCATACAGCCCACTGAATGGGAGAATGAGAAGGCTTATGTGATCAGTCGCGACCAGGGGAAGACTGCCACTACGGTTTCCAGGGACCATTTGAAGAAGTGTCCTCACCCCTTGAGAGTGACAACCGAAGTTCCGGTTCCTACACCGAGCGGGGAAAAGGAGAAGAAGGTGATCCACACAGTGATGGGCGATTTCCCAGCAGACTGGCCTATGCAAAACGGTGCGGTGATTGTTCCGGTGATAATGTTCCCACAACACGTGGAAGAAATGGAGACGGAAACGCCCGCCAGTGAGCCGCTCGAACAAGCGCCCAGGGACGCACCTATACCCCCTCCCCTTGGGTTTCCACTCGCCATACCTGCCATAAGGGAAAAGGAACTGACTGTCTCCTCTGTCCCCTCGCCCTCCACTGATGACATTGGGCCCAGAAGGTCCACACGCCCCCAACCTAGGTCGACCCCCACTTAGGTACAGGGAAACTACCATCTAGGGGTGCCGGATGTTGATTGTTCCAGTTGTGAATGAATGAATGAATACAAATCAACCGAGTTTTTCATCTGATTGTCGACAGTGATTATCCCGGCCGTTGCCGGCAAGTTGTCCCCGGAGGGACCCTATGTGTTTTACCGTCCACATAAGGAACTGCTCATGGATATGGCCGAGAACTAGCAGGCCACCCACGAACTTCTGGGTTTGTAAATAGTTTGGTGGGCTGGTTTTCCGTCCGTGCCGCCTCCGGAGAGGCAGATTGGAGGAAGGGCCCTCAGCAGAGGAGGTTGGGGCCCGGCCACCATCTGGACCGGTGGCCATCCTCCGGGGGTCAGGGGTCCCCCTTGGACGTGGGGTCCCCTGAAGTGACAGCCGGGTGCGAGACACTGTACCCGTTCCCGCTCGGGTAACCTGGACCAGGACTGGGGAAGAGGGGTGCTGCCCGTTTCTTAGTGGCAGCATCAAGGATCAGGTTATTTGGGTGGGGGAGCGGATGACCATGAACCTGTCCGTTTAATAAAAATGTTCAATATTTGAAACGTTAAAGCTGCACCTCCCGTAAGGGAAGACTTGAAAATATACGTATGTTGAATATTTTCATATGTTAATTTATCTTTGCAGTTTGAAAAATAAAACCGGTGATGGACAGGCAGCCCGCGGACGGTCTGCGTTTTACCAAGGGGGAGTGTGACGCCCTGCACTAGCCAGGTAGTCACATACATACCAACATACACACCCCCACCCTAGGCAGTTACAACAGTCAGACAAAAATCCTTGTTGCCTCCCTCCAGGGCCTGATGTCCACACCAGGTGGGGCGGAGCCAGGCGGTTGGCCCCACCCATCGAGGAGTTCACAGGCCTGGAGGCGGGAAAAGTGTCAGTTCAATTTAGGAGTGGAGGAGTGCGGAGTTCAGTTTTGGAGGTGAAAGTGAGAGGAGTGAACACTTGAGGTGTCTGGGTAGGAGCCCAAGCACGGACAGCAAGGTTGGCAGAGGGTGGTGGCCGTCTGCAGGAGTTGGTGGAACTCCGCAGAGCCGTAAGGAACGGGGTCGGGCGTCGGCCCGCCGGTACCGGATCGGGTAACGGAGTGAAGCTAAGCACACAGGCAGGGCCATCGGACCCCGACCAGGCTTGGAGCCGCCGTCAATAGTCAAATCCGAATGTGACAGGAACCCCAGGGGTTTCCTAACAACCAAGTCCCGATTGAAGGCAACAGTCCACCCAGAGAGGATATACAGCCACAGCCACAGGCTAGAGATCCAAGGCCCAGCGCTTGCGGGCAAAACGGGCTCCTACGGCACCTATACGCTGGGGAGCGGACTACCGGTGGGCAACCACAGGAGTCAGAACATTCTAAAAGGTGCAGGGAAAGACAGCCACCATCAGCCGTCCGGGGAGAGCACAACAACAACACTGCAGCCGGCTGCGGGACCTGTCCATCTGGCCGCTTTGGTTTACTAGAGACTTTGTCAGTGATTGTCTGAGTGAGTACACCAGTGCTGTCCGGCACCGCGCCGCGCTGTCCCTGCAACCCTGCACCCCAGTCATCCAGCCTCCCCGTAACACCATCCGGGCCCCGGGATCACCAACCCCTACCCACGGAGGGGACAACATCCTAGCTGCTCCCTGCCATCTCTCCCGGGATCCCAGTCACCAGCAGCGGTGGTGTCATCATCACCACGTCCCGTGGGTGGCGTCATGAACAATCTCCCTAACCAAACCACCCCTTTTCACTCACGGGTGAGGAGCGCTGCTCGAGTCTCCGGGTCCGGCCCACCGCTCAAGCAGCAGCAGAAGCCCCGGACCCGAGCGTGGCGAGCGCGCCCCTCCGCCCGCGACACTAGCTGCTACTACCAATCGCTCTACAGGTCGATTGGGCACCCGTTACACATGGCATACAACTTTCGGGGATGCAGTTTATAGAGCAAGAACAACAAAGCTAATACATTTTATATATTTAATCCGAAATGATACCGTGTTTAAAAAAAAAACAAAAGAGGGTACAAATGGGAACAAAATAATACTGCATATAGAATTACATAACATTAAACAAAAGAATATTACTAAACCTGATGTCACTGTAAAGGTTTTAGATTTAAAGAGAGAAGGACTCCAATGGACCATGCAACAATCCCACATGGCAAGGTATCTTCCTGACACTGAACAAGGGAGCCAAATGAAACTTCTGTTTTTATTAACGACAGTTACTCCCATATACGTCCCCCTTGGTGACCTCATATAGGGGCTGTTTGTAGGATGTGTTCGGCCCTTCAGAATTTTATGAGATCCACAACCTTTATGATATTTTCGCCCCTGGAGGTTCCAGGGGGAGATAACTCCATCAGCTTTTCTATCATAATTTTATCCGTTCATAGGTAGGAAACATGGCATAGATATTGTCATCTATCTACCTGATATGCATTTGCTGAGACACCTGTCATTGTCCAGCGGTGCGGAACAATGTTTTGCAGTTGCCATTTCATTATGAATTCAAAATATGTCTTTCCTATCTATTATATTGTTCCAGTTCACAAAAATTTTATACATAACTTTTGTAAGAGAACAAAGGATTTGAATGCACTCTAGTTTTCTGCTCACTGAGGCTCTTATCTCTACCGGTGGCAAAGCTGCCCTTCTCCGCATTCCTGTGCAGTCCAGCTAAAATTGGCTTCACATCTGCTAGCCTTTTAACTGCCTGTTCCCCAAAGGAGGAGGTTCAGCTGCATAGGGTACATGTGGAATTTGAGAGTGAGGCTGAAGTCACACTTGCGTATGACTTGCACGAGTCCAGTGAAAAAATCTCGCATTGCACTGGGCCCCATGTAAGGAAATGCTGCAGCTCAGATCTGCGTGTTTTTCCTCAGCCCTAATCGGACTGAGGAAAAAAAAAAAAAATCGCAGTATGCTGCGATTGTCTGCAAAAGCCGTGTCACTCGCACCCGTTCAAGTGTAGGGGTGCGAGAGAAACACCAGACTGTAGTCGGATGTTATTCCAGTGCAGTGCGATATACGCACAGGCTGACAATGGAGGAGATAGGGAGATTAACCACTCCCTCTCGTCCGCAGCGCCCGCCCTCTGCTTCGCAGCTGTGACCCGATCACAAGATCGGGTCACAATAGCATGACAATTGACTCACGCTCGCAGTAGAGCCTGAGTCGGGGGTCATTAGCATATCGGATCCGTTGCTCTCGCATCGGATGTTTATAAAGACCAAAAAATGATAATGTAAGAAAATCTTAAAGAGAATGTGTCAAATTATTATTTTTTTTAACATTTAGACTTTAGGATAGTTTATTAAAAAGCGTATAAAATGAAATGGTCTAATTTTTCTTTATAACTTTTTAACTGAGCTGCTGGGGGCTGTCATTTTTATTTGCTAATGTGTAAGCATCAGAGTACAACACTTCCACTCCACACAGCAAATACAGCAACCCCAGGCCATAGAAGACAGCGGACGGCATCTTGCCCTATCTCCTATTATGTGGCTAAATCAGCAAACAGCGCGTACCCAATTTACTGGTTTAGGTGGAGCCTCGGGCCAATTGGAATGTAGCCTAGTGCTATGCTTTTATTCCCTTTTGCCACATGTTACAACTATGATCTGAGTGGAGCCATCATGTCATTGCAGCGCTCAGATCATAGTAAGCGGTGAGCAAAGGTTCAGGCACCACGCCTGCAATGGTGTCTTCATTCAGTGACATATAGTCCCCACTACATCCCTTGTGCCCGGATTGGGCGAGCTCTCACTGGTTATTACTGTGATATGAACCCTGCAGCCCTAATCCTATGTTGGTTTCTCTCAGATCACATTAATGTATCTAATCCTAAAGTGTGATACAGGCTGCAGTTATGTATCTAATCCTATTATGTGCTACAGTCCACTGAGCTGTCTATCTAATCCGATTATGTGGATGTAGCCCGCTGAGACATGCATTTAAATCTGAGCATGTGTGGTTTAGATACACTATGGGGCTCAGAAGTAGAGGATATTTGGATTTGGGATTTCAGATTTTGCTGGATTTCTTTTAGGCATAGGAGAAAGAGAAGCCAGGGCACTTTTCCAGAGCCTTTTTGCTACCAGTAAAGTGGAAGTCCTCTACATTTCTGTTAAGAGAGGACAGTGCTGAGTGAGAGCTTGTTTGTTGTGGGATGATTTGAAGCTTTTAATAGTAGCATTTTGGGCTACAGAACATTTTGGATCAGTTCACATTTATCCTGCGCTCTACGCTGAACACTTGCATCAGTTTTCATCTATATCTTGGAAATACATGATTGATATGAAACCCCATCATAACTAGTGAGGCAGCAGAGTTACTAAGGACTTTGGCCTTTGATCAGCAGTGTCCATCTTTTCAGAGGTGCACAAAACTGTGGTTGACCGCACTTTTATGCAGGCCTAAAAAGACACGTAAAAAGATGAACACCATTGTATCACAGGTCAGATGGGAGTTCAAAGTGATTCCATGTATGTATTTATGTATAGATCGCTGTATTTTTAAATGACGGTAGTACCGCAGCTGAATTTTACCTATAAATAGTATGGACAGGAGTGACTGAGCTATCCTTGAGGAAGGGGACCGGTAACGCCCCCGAAACGCGCGTCGGATCTTGCTCAGTTTATTTTCTATGGAGTGGACGTAACTGTCTGACCATTACTGATTGACTGTGGGGCCTCAGCTCCCTAACCGGTGAACGCCCAAACAGTTAACGGAGAAAATCTCCTTCAACAGCGCCTTGTCAGCTGCTTGCTCCTTGAATGTGAAAATCGTGTGCATAGGGGATCAGCACTAAATTCACCTCCCTTCGGACAAGAAAAAGCTGCACTGCGCAAGGATTACATTCCACAGAGCTCCCCTGTCAAGTACCGGTGCCAGGTAATTTACACTGGAGATCTGTAACGGGTCTCTGGTGCACTGGCAACATAACCGTTAGACTCCTTGCTTGGAGTGCGGTACACCTAGTAGTCACTAGGGTTCTAAATTAAGCGGAGCGTGACCGCTAATAAGCTTATACAAAGCGGTGAAGAAGCAGCCTATCTGCAGGCACTTTCAGGCAGGAATGCTGATGTGATATACGAACTGATACTGGCACAGTGTTTCCTTGCAGATTACTGTCTTTCCTCCTGACTCAATTATTTTATATATAAAAAATACAAAAAAATCCTTTATTTTTCTGTTTGATTGTGGTTGCCGCCGGCCGGGGCTCCATCATCCTTTTAGGTGTTCTTACAAGTTTACACAGTTTGTGGATTTGTGTATCTACTTGTAGATTGTGTGTTAAATTTATGTGAGTATTGTCTATTTTCAGAATAAGGATATTAATAAAATTTTAAAATATTCTCTACTACCTTTCAGCGCTGGTTTTCTGAGATTTTATAAAATCTCTAACTTATATGTATTGTTCCCTAGGCAATTATTGGGGGGTTTTGCTATGAAACTAGCTGCAGAAATATTAGTAAGTTGGGTTGAGCGCTTACCATTGTCCTAGGACAATTGGTTTTTACCATCTGTCTTATTACAGCAAATCTTCCACCAGAGGTTTTGTCCGAATCAAATATTTCAGAGATTTATACGGACTCCCGCAATATAAGCGCTCAGCGTAGAGCGCAGGCTAAATATGAGCCGAGCCTTGCTGTGATCTTTGGGAGGAAGAATGAATAAATCAACAGTAGTTAAAGAATTGTTTTTATTTGTTTTACGCCATTCATTGTGCAGTTTAAGTGCTACAATAGCTTTATTCTTCGGATCAGTATGATCACAGCAATACTAGACATATAGATTTTTTGTTGTTTTTATACGTATATTTAAAAATGTGCCATGTAAGGGCTCATTTTTTGGGGGATGAGTTGGAGTTTTTATTGATACCAATTTTAGGCACAAAAAAAAAAAATTAAATCACTTTTTATTCATTCCTCTTCTTGGGAGGCAAAATGAAGAAGAAACAGCAACAGGAAAAAAAAATCATGCCTTCTATCATGCTGTAGAAGTGATAAGGCAGCTTATCACTTTTTTTTTTTTTTTTTTACTTAGTTCCTCTATGAGACTTATTTCTCTGACCACTGTTTTAATGCATTGCAATACACGTGTACTGCAATGTATTAGAGCTGTTAGGGTGACACTAGTAGAAGGACCTATAGGCCATGCTCCTGGCTGTGTCTAATTGACCACCATAGCTTGCAGATCGTGAGCTCACGATTGTAGTCACGACAACCGGAGGTCAAGTAAAGACCACTGGTTGATATGATTATCAGCAGCAGCTCGTAAAAACGTTACAGGGGTGCCAGTCCTTTTTCAGCCTTCTAAGTGCTGCGATCGCTACTGGTCACAGCATATAGGAGGGTTAAACAGTCGGGGTGATGCAGCCACTGCTCTGGCTGTTACAGCTGTTACAGCCAAATCGCGGCTGTCACTTAGCTCCCAGTGGCAATCGAGCAGGCACAGCTCCTGTGTCTGCATAATCACCATTGTGTACCAATACATCAATCTGTGGGAAGTACCTGCAAAATATGATGTACTATTATTACGCAACACGTCGGGAAGGGGTTAAAGACAAGAAGCTCTTTAGCTTAACTCATCGTACTACCAGTGTCAGTCTATGGCTGCTTAAGGGACTCTGTCAGCATGAAAAGACTGTTCAAACCACGTATAGCCGCTTGTACATCATCCTACCAACTTGTTTTCAATCTATCTCTGGCCTTTCCTGGCTCCATGAAGCCAGAGCTGTCAATCAAAGAAGCAGGGGGGTTTGAAGATAGAGGTAAAATAGCAAGTGGGAAGCTGAACTTAAATGTTTGGCCACCTCACAATGCTCCAAGCACCTGTACTTGGTTTCAATTCTGAGCTATCAGAATCCCTCTAAATACAGTATATGCATTTGTTTGTAATGGATGCAACTGAAATATCTATACTCAATAAGGGTATGTGCGCACGTTGCTTTTTACCTGCTTTTTACCTGCTTTTTTGCTGCTTTTTCTTCTGCGCTGTTTAATGCCAAAATGGATGTGTTCTTCTATTCAAGCAAAGTCTATGGGAATTTGGGTTTCTTGTTCACACTATGTTGTTCAAAATGCTGCCTTTTTGTGGCAGAACTTTGGTCAAAAACTCAGCTTTTCAAAGAAGCAACATGTCAATTGTTTTTGCCATTTGGGTTTTGCACTGCAAAGCTGAGTTTTTGACCAAAGTTCTGCCACAAAAAGGCAGCATTTTGAACAACATAGTGTGAACCAGAAACCCAAATTCCCATAGACTTTGCTTGAATAGAAGAACACATCCATTTTGGCATTAAACAGCGCAGAAGAAAAAGCAGCAAAAAAGCAGGTAAAAAGCAGGTAAAAAGCAACGTGCGCACATACCCTAATTAAGGAAAGTGATCACACACCAATATGGCGTATGTAAGGAAGAAACAGAGGATCGAAAAAAAGGGGACATTGATTGCTGAATCAGACTACACAAGTTAGTGTGTTGTCTGTTAGCAAGCAAGAAAAAGATCTGCATAGGGGATGTAGAAACAATTAGAACATTTTAATAGATTTTGCACAGTTGTTTCAGTTTTGCTTTTTGGAAGCAAATAGTTATTAAATTAAATGCAATATGTTCCCATTTTTAGTTTATCAGCATTAATAGGCAACTTACCTTCATTCCATCATCCACGTCTTTCACATAACCCTTCTCATAAATATCTTGAGGCACATTTAAAATTCGCTTCTTTAAATCGCTTTCCTGCCAGTCTACTTTTAAACCTAGAAGAAAAATAAACAGTAGAAAAAAAATATTATAAGCATGGAAAGGTAACATACTATTAACGCACACAATCTTCCACCACCTCTCCCCCATTTTATTCCCCAGTTCTGGCGGCTTCTACATAAGTGCAGAATTTGGAACCACAGAGATGCTGTGGAGATGCTGCTGCAGACCTGGCCCAGGTGTTAAATCAGACTGATATTTCACGTGTCATATGTACGGCATGTGATGTAATTACCATCACAGGAGTACCAAGATGGCAGCCATTGTAACCCAGGCCCTTGACAACAATGGTGACCCAAAGGTAATCCCAGCGCAGGCAGGTAATAGGAGCAGGTTAAATGTAAAAAACCTGCAACCGCTCCATTAAAATGCTGCTATCAGAAATTGACTGCGGCATCCAAATAATAAGCAGCTGCAGCCAATGCTCTCGCCGAGATTCTGTAATACAGCTGACATCCATTCAACATGTGTTGAGTCCCCTTCATCCTTGTGGTCCTGTTAAGGACATTTATTGATGTCCTAATTGAGATGCGGGTAAATGTCTATTACTATCCATAGTTTAACATTAATTAAATAAAAAGTACACCTCACAGACCTAGTACAAGTCATTTTAGCACCAGCATTCATCAAAAGATGTAGACCTAAACCTTTTTACACAATTTAATATGTATACAAGGTATTAATAATCACCATTGCCGCTCCAGGGTAGAGTTGGAATTCCAGCTGTTTGGGCAACAATGGAGGATGCAATTTTATCTCCTAATGCCCACATGGCTTGACTTGGCGGACCTATAATGAGATTGATATTATAAATTGTTACAATCCAGCATTCACTAAACTAAACACAATTGTTACATTTTTTTGATCTCTAAAAACTATTATTATCAAAATAAAAATTGAGGAGAGGTTTTTGAAAACCTTAGATACTATATACACAAACTCCCCCTGCGTTACTTTTCAAGAAACGTATTATAAGGTGCTCTCTAAGTGGTATTTCACCCCGCAAAAATTAAACATTATCCAGAAAAATCACCCCTCTGCTGCAGGAATTGGGGGGAAATAGGAAGCCTAACCCATATATTTTGGAACTGCCCAATCCCTGATAATTTGTGGTTGGACACACAAGGCCTTATATTAAAAATTACTCCTCTAAATATCCCTCTCACTTCCCAACTATTTCTGCTCTCAATAGGTCTTAAAGACATTTCAAACAAATTTAGACATATCATCTGCCATACATTACTAACCATAAAACATAACGTCGCGATGGAAACAGGTGTTTCCCCTCCAAAATAGAGGACCTAGTGGAGAGAGTTTCCCTCCACAATACATTTGAATATAATTTGGCTCTAAGCGAGAACTACGAAAAATACAATAAAAAATGGCTTATGATCCAAACCTTCACACACAACTTGTATATTAATGAATCCATTGACTAGGACTAAGCTTTCTTTATGCCATTGTCGCGGGCGAAGGAGGGGCCGCTGCGCTCTCCCACTGCTCGGGTCCGGCTGCCGCTGCTGCTGCGGCTACTGCTGCTCGGTGGTGGCTCGAGCGGTGGGCCGGATCCCAGGGACTCGAGCGGCGTTCCTCGCCCGTGAGTGAAAAGGGGATTTGGTTGTGGCGGTTTTGATTATGGATATTGTCCGTGACGCCACCCACGGTTGTGGTGATTTTGGTGACACCACCGCTGCTCTAGACGGGGATCCCGGGAGCGGTGACTGGGAGCAGCTTGGTTGTTAGTTCTCCCCTCCGTGGGTAGGGGGTTGGTTGTCCCGGGGCCCGGTGATGGGGTAGGGATGGATGGCAGGCAGGTTACGGGGCCTGGGGAGGTGCAGGGTCGCGGGGGTAGCGCTGTGCCGCACGGTACGGTGGTACTCACTCAGCCCAATGATGACACAGTCTCGGTAAAACACACGGCTGGATGGACGGGTCCCACAGACGGCTGCGGTGTTGTTGCTCCCGGCAGGTTGGTGGTGACTGCCTTTCCCTGCACCTAAGATGTCTGTACGGTTCCAATGGGTTCCCACCGGTAACCCGCTCCCCGGCTTGGATATGGGCCGGAGGAGCCCCTTTTGCCCGCAGGCACTGGCCCTGAGAAACGGTTGCCTTGGCGGTGGCGGTGTCTCTCTCACTCGGTTGGACGGTTGCCTTCTGTCGGGACTTGACTGTTTGGAAACCCAGGAGGTCCCCTTCACTAACAGATTTGGCAAATTCACGGCGACTCTTAGCCTTGCCGGGGTCCGAAAAGCCCCTGCCAGATGGTGCTGGCTCCTCTTTGTGTACCGGTCCGGTACCGCCGGGCCACCGCCCATCCACGGTCCTTACGGTAGACTCCAATCGGCCACTCCTGCAGACGGCCACCACCGTCTGCCAACCTTGCTGATCTGTCCGGGCCACACACCCGGACCAACTTCAGGCTGCTCGACTACTACCTTCTGCTCACTTTCACTTCTCAACTGTCCTCACTCCTCTCCAAAACTAATCTGCTCGTTTTCCCGCCTCCAGGACTGTGAACTCCTCGGTGGGCGGGACCAACCGCCTGGCCCACCCCCTGGTGTGATCATCAGCCCCTGGAGGAAGGCAACAAGGATTTTGTGTTCTGGCTTTGGTGTGCCTGCCGGGAGTGTGGGGTGTGTTGGTGTTGTGCTCTGTGGCCCCTGGCTTGTCCAGGGCGCCACATTCCCCCTTAGTTAAATGCAGACCGTCCGCGGGCTGCCCGTCCATCACCGGTTTTATTTTCACCAACTGAAAAATATAAAAAACGGTAACAGACATACAATTATAATAACATCTTCCCACATCGGTACTCTTACTTAAACGTTACTAACGGTTGCAAACGGTTACGGCTTCCGCTCTCTCCCACCCAAGCAACCTGGCCCTGATGCTGCCCCTAAGCAAACAGGCAGCACCCCTTGACCCCAGTCCTGCACAAGTTGGTTCTGTCCTTTTCAGGGGACCCACGTCCATGGGGAACCCCTGAAACCCCCAGAGGATTGCCACCGGTTTCGGTGGTGGCTTGGCCCCAGCCTACTTCACTGCGGGCCCTTCCTCCAATCTGCCTCTCCGGAGGCGGTAACGGTAGAAGCCACAACAACATTATTTACATGCCACTAGTTTGTGGTTGCCCTGCAAGTTCTCAGGCTTGTTCATAAGTAGTTTCTTATGTAAAGTGGTGAAGGGGGTCCCAACGGGGACCAGCTGCCTGCTACGACCGGTTCCAAATCACAGTTGACAATCAGGTAACTTTCTTCTGTTTCATTCACTTATCATTTTCAAACTTTCAAACTTTGGTGGTCCCAACGGGGACGGTGACAATGGCATTCCGCTGCCATCACTCTGATTCCTCTGATGAGGCGGCCCCATCCTCCGCCACCAGCATATCAAACATGCAGTGACATGCCTGCTGGGAAAGGGGTGCCCGGTATCCGTTCCCACCATTACGCGCGGTGTAATAGACTACCGATTCTCCCACGTAATGGAGACGCTCACTTGCCTCTTCACTTCCAGGGGTGGGCTCAGCATCGGAGCTGGAGTCACTGGAGTCACTATCGCTTGTCTCTGCATCAGGCGGGTTGCCGCCAGCTGCCGCAGCCTCCTGGCTTCCAGTATCCAGCACATCACATCCCTCCACGGTAGCGTGGGGCAGTAGGTCAGGTTGGCTAACACTGAGGCGCCCCAAGGATAATGGTAGGGACAATATGAGGGCCGTGATAGGACCGGGCCCCCCAGCCGCAGTGGCCGGTCCTGGTAGGACATGGGGACATGGGTTACCCGTTGGCTCCGTCACATCTGCGCCCATCCCATACATTGGGGCAGCTGCAACCAGCATTTCCACCTCATGGGTCCACTGCTCCATTATGAGATATATCTGACTTTGCTGGTGTTGGTGGAACTCCATCACTCGGGCTTTCATCCATGCCACGGTCCCGGGCTCGGGGTCTGGCGCAATCACTGCCGGGACTTCTGGCACATCCTCATCAAGGGGTCGCGGTCCCAGCGGCTCCCATGGGAGCGTTTCAGGGGGGTCCTGAGCGTCTGCAGCCGGTTGGTCCGCCGGGGCGGGTTGGCAGGGTATCACTACCGGTTGGACAGGTAGCGGGCCTAGTGGCGAGGCGGCAGCAGCTAACACAGGTAGCGGGGAGAGAGGCAGGGTGAGCGGGCGCAGGCCGGGCTCCTCAGCCGCAGTGGCCGATCCCTCAGGAATACAGGGGCGTGGGTCCCTTACCCGCTCCTCCGAATCCTCTTCCACCTCGCGTCTCCGCATAGCGGCCACCACGTCCGCCATGTTGGTCTCCCACTCCTCCAGGAGGAGCTGCATGTGGGCCTGCAGACGGTTACTCAGTGGGACAGTCCGGTCCCTCAGCCACGTCGCCGTGCCGGGCGCGGGGGCTTCCTCGTTGGGAGTTGGGTGATGCATCTTGGTAATGAGGTCTTCCAGGAACCCAATATCGCCGCAGAGTCCTGGCGTCCCTGCTTTTATAGCCGCGCTCACATGCGACCGGCCGCCATTTCGTCCCCCTTAGTCTCTTTCCGGCTCCTCCTCTATCGGGGCGGGGTTTAGGCCTTCGCGCCTCCACTATTCGAGGAGACGCTCGAGCGGGAACTCTTCGCGCCCAAGATGGCGGCTTTTTAAATTTTCTGGCCGAACACCTCCGGCGGTCACACAAGGCGCACTTCCACCAGTCAGTAGAACGGTAGGATCCTGTTCGTGACGCCAAGTTGTCGCGGGCGGAGGAGGGGACGCTGCGCTCTCCCACTGCTCGGGTCCGGCTGCCGCTGCTGCTGCGGCTGCTGCTGCTCGGTGGTGGCTCGAGCGGTGGGCCGGATCCCGGGGACTCGAGCGGCGTTCCTCGCCCGTGAGTGAAAAGGGGATTTGGTTGTGGGGGTTTTGATTATGGATATTGTCCGTGACGCCACCCACGGTTGTGGTGATTTTGGTGACACCACCGCTGCTCTAGACGGGGATCCCGGGAGCGGTGACTGGGAGCAGCTTGGTTGTTAGTTCTCCCCTCCGTGGGTAGGGGGTTGGTTGTCCCGGGGCCCGGTGATGGGGTAGGGATGGATGGCAGGTAGGTTACGGGGCCTGGGGAGGTGCAGGGTCGCGGGGGCAGCGCTGTGCCGCATGGCACGGTGGTACTCACTCAGCCCAATGATGAAGACACAGTCTCGGTAAAACACACGGCTGGATGGACGGGTCCCACAGACGGCTGCGGTGTTGTTGCTCCGGCCGGGTTGGTGGTGGGTGGTGACTGCCGAAAAGCCCCTGCCAGATGGTGCTGGCTCCTCTTTGTGTACCGGTCCGGTACTGCCGGGCCACCGCCCGTCCACGGTCCTTACGGTAGACTCCAATCGGCCACTCCTGCAGACGGCCACCACCGTCTGCCAACCTTGCTGATCTGTCTGGGCCACACACCCGGACCAACTTCAGGCTGCTCGACTACTACCTTCTGCTCACTTTCACTTCTCAACTGTCCTCACTCCTCTCCAAAACTAATCTGCTCGTTTTCCCGCCTCCAGGACTGTGAACTCCTCGGTGGGCGGGACCAACCGCCTGGCCCACCCCCTGGTGTGATCATCAGCCCCTGGAGGAAGGCAACAAGGATTTTGTGTTCCGGATTTGGTGTGCCTGCCGGGAGTGTGGGGTGTGTTGGTGTTGTGCTCTGTGGCCCCTGGCTTGTCCAGGGCGCCACACCATTATATATATAAAGCTATGATGTATATATAATAACTAGAGTACCTGGGCATTGCCCGGGATAGTAACTGTCACTGTCTCTCTCCCAGTCTCTGTCTGTGTGTCTCTATTTGTCTGTTTCTCTGTCTGTCTCTTTCTCTCTGTCTGTCTCTGTATCAGTATATCTGTTCCTATCTCTGTGTCTGTCTCTCTCTTTCCCAGGCCAGTCTCTCTCTTTCCCAGGCCAGTCTCTCTCTTTCCCAGGCCAGTCTCTCTCTTTCCCAGGCCAGTCTCTCTCTCTCCCAGGCCAGTCTCTCTCTCTCCCAGGCCAGTCTCTCTCTCTCCCAGGCCAGTCTCTCTCTTTCCCAGGCCAGTCTCTCTCTCTCCCAGGTCAGTATCTCTCTTTCCCAGGTCAGTCTCTCTCTTTCCCAGGTCAGTCAGTCTCTTTCCCAGGTCAGTCTCTCTCTTTCCCAGGTCAGTCAGTCTCTTTCCCAGGTCAGTCTCTCTCTTTCCCAGGTCAGTCAGTCTCTTTCCCAGGTCAGTCTCTCTCTTTCCCAGGTCAGTCTCTCTCTTTCCCAGGTCAGTCTCTCTCTTTCCGAGGTCAGTCTCTCTCTCTCCCAGGTCAGTCTCTCTCTCTCCCAGGTCAGTCTCTCTCTCTCCCAGGTCAGTCTCTCTCTCTCCCAGGTCAGTATCTCTCTTTCCCAGGTCAGTATCTCTCTTTCCCAGGTCAGTCTCTCTCTTTCCCAGGTCAGTCAGTCTCTTTCCCAGGTCAGTCTCTCTCTTTCCCAGGTCAGTCAGTCTCTTTCCCAGGTCAGTCTCTCTCTTTCCCAGGTCAGTCAGTCTCTTTCCCAGGTCAGTCTCTCTCTTTCCCAGGTCAGTCTCTCTCTTTCCCAGGTCAGTCTCTCTCTTTCCGAGGTCAGTCTCTCTCTCTCCCAGGTCAGTCTCTCTCTCTCCCAGGTCAGTCTCTCTCTCTCCCAGGTCAGTCTCTCTCTTTCCCAGGTCAGTCTCTCTCTTTCCCAGGTCAGTCTCTCTCTTTCCCAGGTCAGTCTCTCTCTTTCCCAGGTCAGTCTCTCTCTTTCCCAGGTCAGTCTCTTTCCCCATCTGTCTTGTCTGTCTCTCTGTCTTTCTCTTTCCCCGTCTGTCTCTCTCGGTCTCTCTCTCTCTCTATATCCGTCTCCCCACCGACATCATATTACCTCACACATAAGCTTCTTATACTGTGACTGTCCTTTGTTCCTATAGCAAACAATCACAGCTCCTATTAATAACCAGTAATTCCAGGCTCCATTCACTTTAATGTATGCAGGTTTTTTGGAGAGTAACTGTAAAGCACAGGGTTAAATTTTCCCATCAAAACATAGTCTACGACGTTCCACTGGTCACGTGGAGTGTCTGTGCAAAATTTTGTGATTGTGAATGCGACGGTGCGGATTCTTTTAGCAGAGATACACACATACATACACACATACAGCTCTATATATTAGATTGTAAAAATATTCACTCAGATTAACAAACTTAACAAAAGGAAAAAGTTCTCATCTTTCTATGTAAATTGCTTTGTTTATTCCCCCGTTTACCCCATGTAATCAAAATCCCTAATTTTTCTTTGTGTCCCCATACTTTTTCAATTGATACCCTACCCAACATTTAAAAATCAATAAAAATCCTTTAAATGAAAACTATTATCAATTTGACGATACATAAGAGCGGCTATAACCAAGTCATATGTGGCTCTATTCCAGTGATGATTTCTTATTCTTGTTCTTATGATCTCTTTAGATAGTTTTAAAAACTTAGTAATATTCTTGTAACCAACCATATTCCTGCAATGTTTAGAAGTTAGGCATTACTAAAATTAAATAAGATTGCCTCATACATCAGCCATATTATTTACTGTGTCAGGGAAAAGCATATAAGCTGCTAGATGGCACTAATCTACAGAATAATGAACAATGTCCCTTCATTCAAGGCCGCAGGACACAGGTGAGAAGAATCCTGAAAGTTATAATGGAATTCTCCTCTATACCCTTAGCAGTGTCTGCTGGGTTTTTAATAAATTCTCCCATATATTCCTCAAGTTGGTGCCAGGTGATGAAAAACTCTAAGCCCGGTAGCTGATCTCACTTAACTGGTAGAGTTCAGTTCTTTCTCTTGCACTGCTAGTTGGTAGTGCAAATGGCTCTGTGCCGGTATTTACTGATGTGACATCTTTAGGTGCTTCTAATGCACATTGACAATTCTGCTCCTTTGATTAATACATGGTCTGTTATTATTAGTGTGCACACTAATGGGTGTACTTCTATCAACAGTCTTGGCCAAAAGTTTTAAAAAGGGTACTCTGGGGAGATAAATTCTTCTACTCTTCCTGCCCTCAAACTCTAAAGCGGAGATGCACAGAGTAGTTCTATAAACCTTACAGTACCTGTAATTCAGTGTGACACTTTAGCTGCTCTCTCTGCTCCCCCCCTCCCCTCTGGGACATAGGCGTTGCCTGCTCCATGCTATAACAGTATGATAATAGCAGTCAGAGAACAGGGGGCATGGCCCCTCCCCATGTTCTACAGAGAAGCAGGATCTCATCAGGAGGCTGACTGTTACTAACAGCAGGGAGCTGCACACTGATGAGTGATGTAAGGTCTCAGAGGGAAGGGGGCGCAAAGAGCAGCTAAAATGTCACACTGAATTACAGGTATTGTAAGGATAATAGAACTGCACTGTGCATCTCATCTTTATAGTGTATGGAGGCAGGGACAGCAGGATAA
Source organism: Anomaloglossus baeobatrachus (assembly GCF_048569485.1). Classification (NCBI taxonomy): domain Eukaryota; kingdom Metazoa; phylum Chordata; class Amphibia; order Anura; family Aromobatidae; genus Anomaloglossus; species Anomaloglossus baeobatrachus. The sequence continues at coordinate 296,788,545 of NC_134354.1, forward strand.
TTTTTTTTATCTCCCAGGAGTACCCCTTTCAGACTAACATGAAGTTTTGTTTTTACAGTTTGTGGCTTTAGGTTATATTGTGGCAGTTTGCAATAACTTTAGATTGTTATGGTGAGTGATCAGATGAAATCCGAAGTCATACCTTTCCATAAAATTTAACTACAAACATTTACAATGATTTTTAGTCCTGCCACAAAATAACCTGCTTATGTTATCATTCAGTTATCTTCCCATAATCTCAGGACAAAATATTAACAAGGAAAATGGAGTTGATATCACTTGGTCATGCTGATTGAATTATAAAAAAGCAGGCCAGTTTCATTAAAAGAGGGCTGCTGCTTGAAATTATGTCTTACATTAACCATGGTTCCCTCTAACTAAACATTTACCATCATTATGCCATTGCTTCAAAAGGGCTTTGCAGGCAAAGACATTGCTGCTTTAAAGATTACCCCCAAATAAACCATTATAAAAACCATCAAGGTCTTCAAAGAGAGAAGTTCAATTGCTGTGAAGAAGGTCTCCAGGATGCCCAAGAAAGTTAGTCAAGTGCGAGGACCATCTGTTGAAAAGAATTCAGTTCAACACTAGTACAGAGCATGATCAGGAATTGCAGCAGGCAGGTCTCAGCACATCTGTATGCATGGTGAGGCTAAAGCTTTTAGAGGCTCGCTAGAAGTCAAGAAGATCAGCAAGAACTCACTTCTCTCTAAGAAAAATATCAAGTGAAGGCTGACATTGTGCAGTTGTGGCGCCCCTGGGCTTCAGGCGCCACAGGGTATTACACCTCTTCTAAGGGGTAATAGCCATCCTGGGTTAGGAGGGGGTTAACTGATGGCGCCTTCACAAAAACCACACACATAAAACAATTAGGTGCTTCCCACAGGGGGGTGGACTAGGGCAAACAGGTACAGTTAGGTCCAGAAATATTTGGACAGTGACACAAGTTTTGTTATTTTAGCTGTTTACAAAAACATATTCAGAAATACAATTATATATATATAATATGGGCTGAAAGTGCACACTCCCAGCTGCAATATGAGAGTTTTCACATCCAAATCGGAGAAAGGGTTTAGGAATCATAGCTCTGTAATGCATAGCCTCCTCTTTTTCAAGGGACCAAAAGTAATTGGACAAGGGACTCTAAGGGCTGCAATTAACTCTGAAGGCGTCTCCCTCGTTAACCTGTAATCAATGAAGTAGTTAAAAGGTCTGGGGTTGATTACAGGTGTGTGGTTTTGCATTTGGAAGCTGTTGCTGTGACCAGACAACATGCGGTCTAAGGAACTCTCAATTGAGGTGAAGCAGAACATCCTGAGGCTGAAAAAAAAGAAAAATCCATCAGAGAGATAGCAGACATGCTTGGAGTAGCAAAATCAACAGTCGGGTACATTCTGAGAAAAAAGGAATTGACTGGTGAGCTTGGGAACTCAAAAAGGCCTGGGCGTCCACGGATGACAACAGTGGTGGATGATCGCCGCATACTTTCTTTGGTGAAGAAGAACCCGTTCACAACATCAACTGAAGTCCAGAACACTCTCAGTGAAGTAGGGGTATCTGTCTCTAAGTCAACAGTAAAGAGAAGTCTCCATGAAAGTAAATGCAAAGGGTTCACATCTAGATGCAAACCATTCATCAATTCCAAAAATAGACAGGCCAGAGTTAAATTTGCTGAAAAACACCTCATGAAGCCAGCTCAGTTCTGGAAAAGTATTCTATGGACAGATGAGACAAAGATCAACCTGTACCAGAATGATGGGAAGAAAAAAGTTTGGAGAAGAAAGGGAACGGCACATGATCCAAGACACACCACATCCTCTGTAAAACATGGTGGAGGCAACGTGATGGCATGGGCATGGATGGCTTTCAATGGCACTGGGTCACTTGTGTTTATTGATGACATAACAGCAGACAAGAGTAGCCGGATGAATTCTGAAGTGTACCGGGATATACTTTCAGCCCAGATTCAGCCAAATGCCGCAAAGTTGATCGGACGGCGCTTCATAGTACAGATGGACAATGACCCCAAGCATACAGCCAAAGCTACCCAGGAGTTCATGAGTTCAAAAAAGTGGAACATTCTGCAATGGCCAAGTCAATCACCAGATCTTAACCCAGTTGAGCATGCATTTCACTTGCTCAAATCCAGACTTAAGACGGAAAGACCCACAAACAAGCAAGACCTGAAGGCTGTGGCTGTAAAGGCCTGGCAAAGCATTAAGAAGGAGGAAACCCAGCGTTTGGTGATGTCCATGGGTTCCAGACTTAAGGCTGTGATTGCCTCCAAAGGATTCGCAACAAAATATTGAAAATAAAAATATTTTGTTTGGGTTTGGTTTATTTGTCCAATTACTTTTGACCTCCTAAAATGTGGAGTGTTTGTAAAGAAATGTGTACAATTCCTACAATTTCTATCAGATATTTTTGGTCAAACCTTCAAATTAAACGTTACAATCTGCACTTGAATTCTGTTGTAGAGGTTTCATTTCAAATCCAATGTGGTGGCATGCAGAGCCCAACTCGCGAAAATTGTGTCACTGTCCAAATATTTCTGGACCTAACTGTAGGTTAGTCATCACAAAGCATGGGACTTCCCCAGTCGCTAGGACAATTACTGGGGGCGGGCACCTCTTGGGGTAAGGAGTAGGTGCAACCATCTCACTGGAGCAGACTTTCCCGGGCACAGCTTGGGATAACAGCTCGCAGAGACAACAGGAGTCGAGTGTTTCTCTTTCTTCGTGAGGCCCGTGGCTTAGAGCTGTAGAGCTGGAGGCTCAGCCCGGGTTCCAGATAGCAAACGGGGGACACTTCACTAGAAAGACTTAAGGGGGCTTTACACGCTGCGACATCGCTAATGCGGAGTCGTTGGGGTCACGGAATTTGTGACGCACATCCGGCCACATTAGCGATGTTGCTGCGTGTGACACCGATGAGTGATTTTGCATCGTTGCAAAAACGTGCAAAATCGCTCATCGGTGACATGGGGGTCCATTCTTGATTATCGTTACTGCAGCAGTAACGATGTAGTTCGTCGCTCCTGCTTCAGCACACATCGCTATGTGTGACGCCGCAGGAACGAGGAAGCTCTCCTTACCTGCCTCCCGGCCGCTATGAGGAAGGAAGGAGGTGGGCGGGATGTTACGTCCCGCTCATCTCCGCCCCTCCGCTGCTATTGGGCGGCCGCTCAGTGACATCGCTGTGACGCCGCACGGACCGCCCCCTTAGAAAGGAGGCGGTTCGCCGGTCACAGCGACGTCACCGGGCAGGTAAGTATGTGTGACGGGTCTGGGCGATGTTGTGCGGCACGGGCAGCGATTTGCCCGTGTCGCGCAACAGATGGAGCCGGGTACCCACACTAGCGATATCAGGACTGATATCGCAGTGTGTAAAGTAGCCTTTACACAGGACTTGGCGGTGACCGCCAACTATCCGGGATTGGCTGGAGCCCATCGTGGCAGAGATCGGTACTCTGGGGCAGCACCTGAACTACCAGTGAGTAAAAGACCTGGAACCGCAGCCCCTGCCTCTGCCTCTCATTTGCCAGCGCCGTAGCCCAGGGCTGCAGCGCCAACGGGGACTACCACCGTCATCCTCCCTGGTGCAATTCCGCTCCGCCTGTGGGGAGCGACACCATTCCAGCTTCGACCTTCACCATCAGCCCCGGAGAGCAGCACCCGCAGCGGCGGCCCGTCTCTGGCCACGGACCACAGGTGGCGTCACAATCTAAAAAGACTTTCCTTACAGTCACTACCACCCTCATCCTCCATCCTTCCTCCCGTACACTGCCTTCCCTCCCTTCTGTACGCCTCGGGGTCACATAAGCGGGCTAGGCCAGCCCATGACGACGCAGAGGATCTGCACCCCCGGCCCGGCGACGAGTCGGGTGAAAACCCCTCGACTCCAGGGTGTTTGTGCAGTGAGCACAGGGATTGGACTGCAGAGGACTTTGGTAAAGTTATTTTCTCTGATTAAACTCTCTTCAATCTATGAGATATCTGAAAGAATGAATGCCAGAAGAAGAAAAGGTGAGCACTACCATGAGTCCGGTGTCGTGTCAACAGTAAAGTGTCAGGCCTTCATGTGGGAGGCTGCTTTTCATTCACAAGAATGGACACTAGCACCTTCTCCTAAGAATGCAGGAGCAATTTGGTAATGATCAGTGCCATTTCCAGTACTGGGTCAAAAGGCAAAAAAGTGTTAACAAAGAGGTTGAATTAAAAAAAAAATAAAAAAACAAAACAACACAAATTTTGAATCCATGGCCAGAAAAGTCCCCACACTTCAATCCCATTGAGAACCTGTGGTCAATCCTCAAAAAAATGGGAATAGAAACGAAAACAGAAACTGTGTGTGATAAACAGCAAGCAGTGATTTGGTAATTGACATTAGTCAGGATTTGGCACAGAACCTGAAAACCAACATGCCAGAAGTTTTGGAGGAAAAAATAAATAAAAAAGGCAACACAAAATATTGAGTTTTTGTAAAACCCCTCAATAACACAGCTTTGCCTTTTAACAGCAGTCATAAAGAAGTCTTAATGTGCCTTTTTTTTTTTACCTTGCTGAGGACTAAAGGGTTCTTTACACGGTGTGACATCGCTACCGATATATCGTTGGGGTCACGTCGTTAGTCACGCACATCCAGCGCTGGTAATGACATTGCAGCGTGTGACACAAAGGAGCGACGATCAACGATCGCAAAATCGTCCAAAAGTGGTGATCGTTGACACGTCGCTCCTTTCCTTATTATCGTTGCTGCTGCAGGTACGATGTTTGTCGTTCCTGAGGCAGCACACATCGCTATGTGTGACACCGCAGGAACGACAAACATCTCCTTACCTGCGTCCACCGGCAATGCGGAAGGAAGGAGGTGGGCGGGATGTTACGTCCCGCTCATCTCTGCCCCTCCGCTTCTATTGGACGGCCGCTTAGTGACGTCGCGGTGACGTCGCTGTGACGCGGAACGCACCTCCCCCTTGAAGGAGGGGTTGTTCGGCGGTCACAGCGACGTCGCTGACCAGGTATGTGCGTGTGACGATGCCGTAGCGATAATGTTCGCTACGGCAGTTGATCACCAAATGTCGCACGTACGACGGGGGCGGGTGCTATCGCGCTCGACATCGCTAGCAATCGCTAGCGATGTCGCAGCGTGTAAAGCACCCTTAAGTCAATAATGCCTCCCTGCCCACTCCCCAGATGTGCAAAAATACAGCAGATGTCAACTATACAAGACACCTGACACCTTGCTGTATTAACCAAGATTGGTTAAATTACTAACTGTGGCTGTTAAACTCCCCAAATGCAGTCAATCGCGACAGTGGCATCTAAGGGGTACTTACACGCTGCGACATTGCTAACGATTTATTGTCGGGGTCACGGTGTTTGTGACGCACATCCGGCGTCGTTAGCGACATCGCAGCGTGTGACACGTACAAGCAACCTACAACGATCGCAATAGTGGTAAAAATCATTGGTGTTGGAGAGGTCATCCAAACACCAAATATCGTTGTCTGGTGAGTAGCGATGTTGTTCCTCGTTCCTGCGGCATCACACATCGCTATGTGTGACATCGCAGGAGCGACGAACATCTCTTTACCTGCCGTCCACCGGCAATGAGGAAGGAAGGAGGTTGTGCGGCATGTTCCAGCGGCTCATCTCCGCCCCTCCTCTGCTATTGGACGGCTGCTGTGTGACGTCGCTGTGACGCCGCACAACTGCCCCTTTAGAAAAGAGGCAGTTCGCCGGCAACAGCGATGTCGCTAGGCTAGGCTAGGCTAGGCGTGTGTGATGGGTGTAAGCGATGTTGTGCGACACGGGCAGCGATTTGCCCGTGACTCACAACCGACGGGGGCGGGTACGCTCGCTAGTGATATCAGTAACGATATCGCAGCGTGTAAAGTACCCCTAAAATTACTAACTGAATCCCAGGATTGCTCTCATGTCCCAATAGTTCCCTTAACACCAGAGGCTATGTTATGGCCTCTTGGTGGCCTGTTAACATGCTGTGTCAGTGTAAACCAGGGTCTTATCTATGGGAAAATCATACAGAATTCTCCTAGTGCTCATCAGGTGGGGGTTGTGTAGCCATAACTCAGGGATACCCTAAAAGATCTGGCTGCTGCAGCCCCTCAGACTGTAGAAATAGATATCTGGAGATGAAGGGTTAAAATCCATGCTGTCGAAGGGCAAGATACACAGGATGTGAAGAGGACAAGCCAGGTAAGTATATTCCTAGTAGTTGCTGCTGTAATTATACTGATCAGTAGAATAATGCTGGATTTTTACCACCACACAGTGAATGGCATTAAATAATAAACACTATTCCAAAATTGCTTGTTTTGGTTTATTTTGTTTGCAAATAATCTGAAAAAAATAGCAATTATAACATATTATGTACCTTAAAAAATACCAAAAAAAGCTTCAAGACATCCAACAAAAACCAAGCCCTCATACAGCTGTTGGCTAAAACAAAGTTATAGCTGTATATGGCGGAAAAAAAAATATGTTTAGAATGCAAAAGTAGCAAAACAGAAATAAGAAACAAATCTGGTAGTGATATAATTGTACTGACCAAAAAACTAAACCTGACTTATCACTTATACTGCACAATGAACATTATTAAAAAAAAATAAAAAAAAAAAAAACAGCATAAATTGAACTATTGTTTATTTCTTCTGCCTCTCAAAAATCAGAAGGATAAAATACGGGGTTTAGGTAGCACTCTATGGGTTGGATAAATGGTGGTGACGGTGGGAGTGTAATTTTGTGACAGCCACACTCCCCTTAATTCATGGACTGCTGTACGTTCTACCTATTGGTCATGTTACTGATCAGTTTGGTAAATTAACTGTTTGTACTTGAGATAAAACAAACGCACTGTCCACCATGGGAAACAGAGATGACCATCTCTATCTGTCTCTTCTTCCAGTGGCGGACAGTGCGTGTTTTATCCCAAAGCACCAGCAATCCAAAAATTGGAATGAGGCTCGGTTCACATTTATCACAAGCTGTTTGGTATCTTACTGGTTAGAACTGATGGATTTCAGCGCTAGGGTCCTGGTATCAAATTCCACCAAGGACAACATGTGCAAGGCATTTGTATATTCTCCCCGTGTTTACGTGGGTTTCTCCAGGTACTACTGTTTCATCCCACATTACAAAGATATACTGAGAAGGAATTAGGTGTTGAGCCCCAATTGGAACAGTGATTAAGTGTATTAAGAGTTGTGGATTTAATAGTGCTATATAAGTAAGCATTATATTCTCTACGCGTCTCAGGCAAAATGCCCAACTGAACCACGTATTGGAAAGAAGCAGATGGAACTGCTTTAGTAGGGCTTCTTATGTTGAGAATTCATGTTTACGATTAGTCCAATGGAGACATACTTTCTCTTTAATATACTATGTATTGGTCTCCTCCACATAACCCCCTGACACCTCAGTTTTTGCTGAACTGGCCTTTCCCTTTTGGAGATGCAGAGACAAAAGATTTTTCTGATTGTGCCTTTCTAGTGTAGTGTCCAATGAATTATCCCTGAACCTAGGTGCCTCCAATTCACTTTTTCACCTGAACTACTTTTATTGCATTATTGTGACATATCTATCCAAAAATAGAAGTGCGCTTTCATTCGGCATTTGATTAATGAAGCTCTCTTGCAGTCCACTCTTTTGGAAGTGGAATTCAAGATAGAGTTCCTGTTCACCAGGATCAAAGAGATTATGTGGAGGAAGGACCTGATCATGTCATCACCGTACAAGTCCTCCTTCCTTAAGACCTGGTACACTGGTTCTTCTTCCAAGAAACTGATGAATACCTTTCAATTCTGGCATACTTCTCATGCCTGGTTAGCTAAAACTTTGCTCAGACAATAGTCACGATTGACATTTCCTGGACAATACCTTTTCTTCTTCTCTCCTCTTCATCATCTTATTCTCTTCACTCCTACTTCACACTCTTTAGCACTTTGTCCTGATTAGTTAATTGTTACAAATGCATTGCCCAGGCCCCACATCTACTTAGACAGGTGCCCTATTTTAGGGTTCACAGTTGAATTCATTTTTTCCTTTAAAGCTTTAAAATATTATTACTTGTAATTTCCTCATGTGGCGGCGTACCACACTTGGCTGTGTTGTGGTCACGCAGTGTTTATTACAAGAAATAACTTATAAGAGTTCAGTGAAGCACTTATGGGTTTAAAATGTTCACCACACAGCTATATGAATTCCTTTAGGCGTTTAGTTTCCAATATGGTGTCACTTGCTTTGGTTGCTGCACTACAGGTGCTCTGTATAGCATGGTGTAAAAAGTCAATGCCAAATTTGTGCTCTAAATATCAAAATAATACTTTTTGACCACATATGGGTTATTGACACATTTAAAAGATGTTGCACAACAAATTGTATATATTTTACCCTTTTCTCCTACTACACCCTGTGAATAATACAAATCTCAGGCTAATACATTTCCATACAGTGGTATTGAAAAAATTTGAGGGTGTCATTTTTTACAAACAGTATCACTTTCCAAAATATAGGCCACTGACATTTACTTCAAATCTGAATTATGTATGCCCATAAACTAATAAATTGTAGATTTCCTTGAAAAAAAATCTGGTACGTTTTAACCCTTCTAAAATACTAACAAAATTAAATGTTTGAAAAATAATGCTGAAATAAGAATAGACATATAGGAAATGTTGTTTATTGACTAATTTGTGTGGAATGACAATCCACTTTAAGGCTCCTTTCAGATTGTGTTTTGCCTTACGTTCACAGGTCCCGTGGGGGCATCCATCCTAACCGCCCCTCCCCCACCCTGCAAAGTGTGTTTCGGACGCATGCGCCGGCAGGGCCATTGACTGTAATGGAGCACATTATATTAGTCAGGTGTTCATCTGCAGAAATGTATATGTGCAAAAATGGTACAAAACAGAGCACACGCTAACGTAGTGTGCTCCCTTACAGTCAATGGCCCTGCCGGCGCATGCGTCCGAAACACGCTTTGCAGGGTGGGGGAGGGGCGGTTAGGACGGATGCCCCGAAGAGACCTGCGAACGTAAGGCAGAACACAATCTGAAAGGAGCCTAAGGGTGTAAATATTCAAAAATATAAAAATTGCTATTTTTTCGATATTTTTTCAAATTTCCCATATAATCTTCGCAAATATGTAGATTTGATGTAGATAAACTTTTGGGAGACTGGATTTTCCTAGTTTAATGTGGAATTTTGTTTTACAATATACTTGTTTTTATTATACTAATTAACATATGTAATATATTTACATTTCAGTACCGTATATACTGGCGTATAAGACGACTTTTTACCCCCTTAAAATAATGGCTACAGTGGGGGGTCGTCTTATACGCCGGATATACGGGGGGGGGGGAGGTGTGTATATATATGTACACTGCAGCGTCCAGGGGAGGTGGGGGCAGCAGCTCTGGAGCACAGGGGAACGCAGCCTTTGATCTCCTGCACCCGCTCATATAATATGCACAGCCGCTGTCCATCTCCAATGGTGCTGAAATCGCACGCAGTGAGGGGCTGGGGCAGCGGTGCATATTATATGAGCCTGTGCCTCCCTGTGATCGCACATGCCCACCCCTGTGTTAGATTTGGCCCCCAGGCTGCTGCTCATTCTAAAATAAAAAAGCTTTACTGACCCCTGCAGCGTTTCTCCCTGTGTCCCTGCTTCCACTGTGATCAGGCAGGCAGAGAGCTCAGGCTGCTGTGCCGATCACATGACCGCACTGAGAATCAGGAAGTGGAAGAACAGAAGCACGGAGGGAGACAGGAGGGAGCTCAGCGCTGGAGGAGATAAGGAAAGAGGGTTTTATTTTACTTTGGGCAGCAGCCTAGGGGCCATATCTGACACAGGGGGACTTGTGCGATCTATAGGGGCCATGGGCAGCACTATGGGGGCGATATCTGACACAGGGGGACTTGTGCGATCTATATAGGGGCCATGGGCAGCACTATGGGGGAGATATCTAACACAGGGGGACTTGTGCGATCTATATAGGGGCCATGGGCAGCACTATGGGGGCGATATCTAACACAGGGGGACTTGTGCGATCTATAGGGGCCATGGGCAGCACTATGGGGGCGATATCTGACACAGGGGGACTTGTGCGATCTATAGGGACCATGGGCAGCACTATGGGGGAGATATCTAACACAGGGGGACTTGTGCGATCTCTGTGCAGGCCCCACAGAGCAGCAGAGTTGTGTGTATTTGTCTGTATGTAGCAGAGTTGTATGTGTTTGTCTGTATGTAGCAGAGTTGTATGTGTTTGTCTGTATGTAGCAGAGTTGTGTGTGTTTGTCTGTATGTAGCAGAGTTGTGTGTGTGTCTGTATGTAGCAGAGTTGTGTGTGTTTGTCTGTATGTAGCAGAGTTGTATGTGTTTGTCTGTATGTAGCAGAGTTGTATGTGTTTGTCTGTATGTAGCAGAGTTATATGTGTTTGTCTGTATGTAGCAGAGTTGTATGTGTTTGTCTGTATGTAGCAGAGTTGTGTGTGTTTGTCTGTTTGTAGCAGAGTTGTGTGTGTTTGTCTGTTTGTAGCAGAGTTGTGTGTGTCTGTTTGTAGCAGAGTGTAGTACCATTGTTTCAGTCCAGTTGTGGCTTTATACAGCAGGGAGGAGCATTCCTTGCTGTACTAAGTGAACATTGGAGCGATTGATCTGTCAATGGCCCTTTAAAAACATATTGTACGGCTCTCGCGGAATTAAAATTAACATGTTGCAATCAAAGCAGACTTTTTTTCATTTGGGAGCGGGGTAGTCTTATACAGTGAGTATATCCCAAATTCTATATTTTTAGGGCAGAAGTTGGGGGTCGTCTTATACGCCGGCATATACGGTACTCTTATGTTTGATATTCCTTCCTCTAGGCTTGTTCATCTATTTAGAATGAACACGTGTTCGTTATATCCCTCAGGGTTTAAATTAAATCCAATAATTAGCAAAATCTACATTTGATTTCTCTCATCTTTTAGAAAACCTGACAGCTTCTCAAGGCTCCTCAAACCACAACTAAGTATTTATTGATCCTTTTATACATTTCTTAACAAACTCCTTTTAGTGGCCAATATCTACATTTGCCAAAAATCAATTTTACAACTGCGGTCACGATGTGCTAATTAGTGGGTGACTAGTCGTGGGAGAATTTTTTTCCCAGACACTCGCTATTACACCCATGTGTGGGTAACATTACTTGTAAGAGCAACGTAACTGTCGGCAATTTGCAAATCTCTGCCTCCCTGGCAATACGCAATGAAGTCAGGTGTATTGGGCATGCCCAGGAAGACAGCAACGGTTACTGTCAACTTGGCAAATTTCACGTATGGCGGTGTCCTATGTGTCTGCTGTCTACATAGGCATGCACAGTGCAGCAGGGACATTGGTGAACATACAATGGCTTCAATGCACATTGATAGGGAAGCAGAGATTTACAAAGAGCTGGTGGTGTTGCCACTCTTACAAATAATGTCACTCACACCCAGAGATTCAGTGTGCAGCTGTATATGTTTTGTAGTTATCATGTGTTTTCAGCTACCACCTGTTCACAACTGTTGCATGTGTGGGGCAGTCTTTTGTATATTTGTAGTGCATCTCTTTTTGATTGTTCACTCCCCTTTATAGATGGATCCTAGCTGCCCAGACATGGAGGTTCTTAACCCAGATAGTGGCATTTCAGGTTAGGTTCCCGGTATATAGAGATATACCTTGCCATGGTCACCGGGCTCACATGCATCGGCCAATGCATATGCTAAATATCTTTTTTTTCCAAATATTCCTATAGCAGTAATGCAATACCAGGGTTCCTTTATTCACTGTTAGAATTTCTGTGTGCAGCTGTATGTGTTTTGTAGTAATGTGTTTTCAACTAGCACCTGTTCACACCTGTTGGATGTGTAGGTCAGTCTTTTTGTATATTTATACTCACGCCCAGAGAGGCATAATAAAATGATTAGTCTCGCCAAAAACCCCCATGACTAGTCTCCCAATAATTAGCACATTGTGACAGTAATTATAAAATTGATTTTATGCAAATGCTGAGATGACTAATCCAATATAAGGGCCTTGATAGGAAGGGTATAAAGGCATTGATAAATACCTAGTGGCGGTTTGGGGAGCCTGAGGAAGCTGGTTTCCCTTTAACATATTGTAATCTTACCCATAAAAGCAATGCCATTTTTGTGAAGAAGTTCAGGTAGTTTAGGATTTTCAGAAGCATGACCCCATCCAGCCCATACAGCCTAAAAAAAAGGGGGGGGGGGAAAGGGGGAGAAAAAAAAGTTAAAAAAAAAAATATTTTCACTAATGTTAGTAGAAACAAACAAACAAAAAAAAAAAAACACAACACGTTCAGATTGTGGTCACGTTTTTACATGTGTACAATCTGCTAATAATATATTTGAAAGAGTTTTATGCATTTACATAATTCCATTCAATTCCAGAATTTTTACAAAATGCACATTCCGACATATGCAATGGAAAGGATTTTGCTCAGTAGGTACATAAACAGAAATATTACCTGTACTGGAATCCTTTTTGCAATATCAAGAATAAGCTCAACATTAGCATAATTGTTATTATTTGGACCTCCAGGAACAGGAACATAGTGATCTGCCATTTTAATATACTCTAAAATATAAAATAGAAAAAAATTTTTTTAACTTACAATTATAGGATCAAAGTTATATCAGCTAGAATGGCCATCATGTTTGTACCAGAATCTTAGCTTATAGAAAAAAAGCAAGAAAGGAGGCTTAGTATGGATCACCTAAATAATATTACAAAGTAATAAGCCTTTACAAACACGAGAAAACATAAAAAAAGGGAAATCCATAAGACAAACTCCCACACCTACCCATATAAAAACAAAAGAAATTCCTTCAAAAGACAAAAAATACATACGCATACATTATACCTGTATTTTTTGTCTTTGAAGGAATTTCTCAGATTTTTTATATGTTTATGTGTGGCATAGCATAGGGGTTTCTTTTATCATACATATACGTACAAACACAATATATCACAAAAGTGAGTACACCCCTCACATTTTTGTAAATATTTTATTATATCTTTTCATAAGAAAACACTAAAGTTATGACACTTTGATACAATGTAAAGTAGTCAGTGTACAGCTTGTATAGCAGTGTAAATTTGGGGTACCCTCTAAATAACTCAACACATAGGCATTAATGTGTAAATAGCTGGTGTCTTGTGACTTCTTAATGTTACAAGGTCTCAAGTGTGAATTGGGAGCAGTGGTGTTAAATTTGGCGTTATCGCTCACAGACTCTCTCATACTGGTCACTGGAAGCTCAACATGGCACCTCATGGAGAATAATTCTCAGAGGATCTGAAAAAAAAGAATTGCTGCTCTACATAATCATAGCCTAGGCTATAAGAAGATTACGAACACCCTGAAACTGAGTTGCAGCATGGTGCCCAAGACCATACAGCGGTTTAACCAGACAGATTCCACTAAGAACAAGGCTTGCCAATGCCATGGTCGACCAAAGAAGTTGAGTGCATGTACTCAGCATCATATCCAGAGGTTGACTTTTCAAAATAGATCCATGAGTGCTGGCAGTATTGCAGCAGAGGTTAAAGGGATGAGGGGTCATTCTGTCAGTGCTCAGACCATATGCTGCACACTGCATCAAATTGCTATGCATGGAGGTCATTCTATAAGGAAGCCTCTTCTAAAGATGATGAACAAGAAAGCATGCAGTTTTCTGAAGACAAGCAAGCTAAGGACATGGATTACTGGAACCATGTTCTGTGTGTGGCGGCAACCAGAACAGGAGTACAAAGACAAGTGCTTCTTGCCAACAGTCAAGCATGGTGGTGGGAGTGTTATGGTTTTGAGCTGCATGAGGGCTGCCGCCTGTGAGGATCTACAGTTCATTGAGGGAACCATGAATGCCAGCATGTACTGTGACAAACTGAAGCAGAGCATGGTGCCCTCCCTTCAGGAACTAGGCCACTGGGCAGTATTCCAACATGATTACTACCCCAAACACACCTCCAAGAGGACCACTGCCTTGTTAAAGAAAAGGTAAAGGTGTTGGACCTAAACCCTATTGAGCATCTGTGGGGCATCCTCAAATGGAAGGTAGAGGAGCACAAGGTCTTTAACAGCTCCTCTACCTTGGTGTTGTCATGGAGGAGTGGAAAAGGATTCCAGTGGCTCCCGTGAAGCTCTAGTGAACTCCATTCCCAAGAGAGTTAATGAAGTGATTGAAAATAATAGTGATCACACAAAATATTTACCGTACATTTTGGGCACAATTTAGCCAGTCACTTAGGGGTGTACTCACTTTTGTTGCCAGTGGGTTAGACATTAGTTGCGTCGATTTATTTAGATGGCACATCCCAATTTACACTGTTATACAAGCTGGACACTGACTACTTTACATTGTATCAAAGGGTCATATCTGCAGTGTTGTCCCATGAAATAATATAATAAAATATTTACAAATATGTGAGAAGTGTATTGACATTTGTGATATACTGAGAATACATATATGGACAGTTGCAAATATAGGTATTGAATACATTAAGCATAAAATATGCACACTAGTAATCCATTCATTGTCCCATCACAACCCAAGTACACTTAACTACACTAATATCCACAATAAAGATTAAATATTAAAATCAAGTTAACCCCTTCAGCCCCCGGGCACTTTCCGTTTTTGCGTTTTTGTTTTTTGCTGCCCTTCTTCCAAGAGCCGTAACTTTATTTTTCCATCAATCTTGCCATGTAAGGGCTTGTTTTTTGCGGGACGCGTTGTACTTTTAAATGAAACCATAAGTTTTACCATACAGTGTACTGGAAAACAGCAAAAAAATTCCAAGTGCGGAAAAATTGCAAAAAAAAGTGTGATCGTACAATAGTTTTTGGGATATTTTATTCACTGTGTTCACTATATGGTAAAACTGATGTATCTATGTGATGCCTCAGGTCAGTGCGAGTTTGTAGACACCAAACATGTATAGGTTTACTTGTGTCTAAGGGGTTAAAAAAAATTCACAAGCTTATCCAAAAAAAGTGGTGCACGTTTTGCGCCATTTTCCAAAACCCGTAGCGTTCTCATTTTTTAGGATCTCAGGCTCAATGATGGCTTATTTTTTGCGTTTCGACCTGACGTTTTTAACGGTACCATTTTTGCGCAGATGCTATGTTTTGATCGCCTGTTATTGCATTTTGCGCAAAATTTGCGGCAACCAAAAACGTAATTTTGGCATTTGGAATTTTTTTGCCGCTATGCTGTTTACTGATCAGATTAATTGATTTTATATTTTCATAGATCGGGCATTTCTGAACGTGGCGATACCAAATATGTGTATATTTTTTATTTTTTTAATCCTTTAATTTTCAATTGGGTGAAAGGGGGGGTGATTTGAACTTTTAGGTTTTTTTATTTTTTTTATTTTTTTTTTTACTTTTTTTTTTATTTTACTAGTCCCCCCTAGGGGGCTATAGCGATCAGCAATCCGATCGCTCTGCACTATCTGCAGATCTCAGCTACAGAGCTGAGAACTGCAGAATTGGTGCTTTACTTTCAATGCCGGCTGTATTCCGGCATTGAGAGGAAGTGAGTCATGGTAGCTACAGGCGTCATCATATGATCCAGTGCTACCATGGCAACCACCGAAAGTCACTTGATCATGTCACGTGACTTCCAGTGGGGGCGTTGTAAGTGACTGTCATGGCGGCGCGCATATACATATCGCTGCCAGATTTTGGCAGCAATATGTAAGGGGTTAATGGCCGCGGGTGGAAGCGATTCCACCCGCGACTAGCAGGCACACATGTTAGCTGTTGAAAACAGCTGATATGTGCGCGGATCGCTGCCGCCTGCCCGTGGCAGGGGGCGGGGCTTAGCACACGATTCATGACGTACCCATTACGTCATGGGTCGTTAAGGGGTTAAATAATACTGCTAAGAAATTAAGCAAGAAATCAAATAAAGTAATTGTGTGAAAGAAATAGTATATAGTTGTGTGAATCGGTAAGTAATGGGAGAAGATACCTAACGAGGCACATTAATGCCCAGAAACATGGTCATAAAAGAGATTTCTGGGGGAAGTGGGTCATAGCAGGTAAGAAGAACCCCATGTGAATTGCCTGCGATCTCTAGGGTTCCTCAAGAGGGAAAGATCTTAGTTTATGCTTCATTTGCATAAGGTCTATATGAGTGTCTACAAGAATATCTCTGGAACATAAGACATGAACATGCAGATAATTCCTTTCAGTTAGGACTACTAACAGGACCACAAACACCTAGCCTGGTTACTGGGCAGCAAAGTCTAGGTATAAAATACCGTATATTTCGGACTATAAGACGCACTTTTTTTCCTCCAAATTTGGGAGGAAAGTGTGGGGTGCGTCTTATAGTCCGAATGTCATGTACCTGCGGGTTAGGGAGTTGTGGGGAGGGAGCGGCTGTGGAGTGGGATCACAGCAGGCAGGGAAGGTTGCAGCTGCAAAAAGCCGGCAACTGGAGAAACCACGTGTGCCCACTGTTTAACCCATTCACGACCGGCCAATTTTTCGCTTTCCGTTTTTTTTTTCCGCTATTCTTTTTCTGAGAGACGTAACTTTTTTATTTTTCAGTCAATATGGTCATGTGAGGGCTCATTTTTTGCGGAACGAGCTGTACTTTTAAATGAAACCATCAGTTTTACCATATAGTGTACTAGAAAACGGCAAGAAAATTCCAAATGCTGAAAAATTGCAAAAAAGTGCGATAGCACTATGGTTTGTGAGATATTTTATTCACTGTGTTCACTATATGGTAAAACTGATGTGTGGATGTGATGCCTCAGGTCAGTGCGAGTTCATAGACACCAAACATGTATAGGTTTACTTTTATATAAGGGGTTAAAAAAAAATCGGAAGTTTATCCGAAAAAAGTGGCGCACGTTTTACGCCATATTCCGTGACCCGTAGTGTTCTCATTTTTCGGGATCTATGGCTCAATGACAGCTTATTTTTTGCGTCTCGAGCTGACTTTTTAACGGTACCATTTTTGCGCAGATGCTACGTTTTAATCGCCTCTTATTGCATTTTGCACAAAAGTTGTGGCGACAAAAAAACATCGTTTTGGCGTTTGGAATTTTTTTGCCGCTACGCCGTATACTGATCAGATTAATTGATTTTATATTTTGATAGATCGGGCGTTTCTGAACGCGGCGATACCAAATGTGTGTATATTTTTTATTTTTTTAATCCTTTAATTTTCAAATGGGGCGAATGGGGGGTGATTTGAACTTTTAGGTTTTGGTTTTTTTTAATTTTTTAAAACTTTTTTTAACTTTTTTTTTTTATTATTTTACTAGTCCCCCTAGGGGGCTATTGCGATCAGCAATCCGATCGCTCTGCAGTATCTGCTGATCACAGCTACAAGGCTGTAAACAGCAGATACGCTCTCTTTCTCTTTTGCTGTGCCGCTGGCACAGCGAAAGTGAAACCAAGTCAGGTGTAGTACAGGAGTGAGGAAATAAAGCGAAAGAAGGGTGGATCCAGCACAAATCCTCGTGGTTAAAAGTAAAAAAACATCCTTTATTTCAAAAATTTAAAAGATCATCAGAGACCAGGAGTAGGAAAAATATTTACAATAGACGCATAGGTAAACTTTACGCGTTTCGGACTAAGAGGGTAAAAACAACGGAGTCCTTAATCATAAGTGACCTATGCTTAGCTGGAAGCAACTCATATAGGAGAGGAAGTGAAATACACACCAGGAAAAGGGGCGGAAATGAAAAAAATCGTAGGTGGAAGGAAAAAGCCAAACCACCTGTATCCACTTCAATTGAGAGACAAAAAGGCATTCAACATACATGAGATAAATATATAGCCATAACATTATATATGAATAGATGCCCATAAATAAAGGAATATTGACCAAAAATTACATGAGAAAAAATGTGAATTATAAGCAGAAAAGGCAAAGTCAGCAAGTTTTCCATAATCACAGCAAATGAAAATCGATATAAATTGATGAAAAAATGAAAAAATAAGAATAAAAATAAATATAAAAATACCATGTATCAAGATTGTAAAATAGATACCAACCAAGGACAAAATATTTGATAAATGAAAAAATATATATGTATATATATGTATGAAATGTGTAAAATGTTAATAATAAAGATATTAATTTAGATAATAGCAAAATATCACAAATAAATGTGCAGGCAAAATAAACTATGCTAACATCCCAATGTAATAGTGTAGTATACAAACGGGGGGGGGGGAAGGGGGTGGGGGGGGGCTTGACAAATGTAATAGTAAATGCAGGATATATATATCTGAATATATCTAATGTCAATGAAAAAAATGTGTCAGATTGAAAAAAACAAAATAAAATATGAAAATAACAAAAATCTCACAAATAAATGTGCAAAAAAATATATATATACTAATCTATAACGGCATCACCATGTAATGATATACTAAACAAATTGGGGGGGGGGGAGAGGGGGAGGGGGGCGGGGGAAAAGGGAACGAGATGGGATAGAAAAATTAAAAAATGTATCTCAAATCAGAACGATAGTTCAGGCCATGCGGATGTCTAGTATTAAGTTTAAGTATCCATTTAGCCTCTGTATGTAACAGTGCCTGAAACCAGTCACCTCCTCGGAATGGCTTGGGAACAAATTCAACACCAGTGACTGTGAGCGAAGAAAAATCTGCAGAATGGTGTTCCATGAAGTGTCGGGTGAGACCCGACAAGGAACGTTTTTGTGATGGAAGATTATTAGAAGTAGCTGGTTCAAGGCAAGATGATATCCTAGTATGTTCAGATATCCTGGTTCTCAGGGGTCTGGATGTGCAACCGATGTAACTCATGTTACAGGTAGAACATGTGGCTTTGTACACTACGTGAGTAGTGGCACAATTGATAAATTAATTAATCCTATAGTCTGTATTGTCAACATTAGTGATGACTTTGGTGGTATTCATAAACTTACAAAGACCGCAGCGACTGGAATTACATTTGTAAGAGCCTGAGACACTAAGCCATGTTTTCTTAGGGTTATGAACTGTGTAAGCAGTTGGTGCAATCA
The DNA here is from genome assembly GCF_048569485.1 of Anomaloglossus baeobatrachus. NCBI lineage: Eukaryota > Metazoa > Chordata > Amphibia > Anura > Aromobatidae > Anomaloglossus > Anomaloglossus baeobatrachus. Next base: position 296,807,637 of record NC_134354.1, read on the forward strand.
TGTTACCAACTGTGCATGCTCTCTTCGCTACAATGTTAACTCCATTGGAAAGAACAGATTTCAATGTAGCGTCCTGATCAAGAAGGGGAAGGAAGCGTAAAATCGCATCTTTTATGTTGAAAAAATCCACACTATATGGGGTGGAAAAAGTGATTTTTTCTTTATATGCAGTGGGTTTGATGCGATCTAATAACAAACTGGAACGGGTCCTACTGTCTACAATGGATGATGCTCTATTGATTGTTTGGTTGGAATAACCTCTGGTTTTCAATCTATGTTTAATGTGAGAAGCTTCCTTGGAATAAGCTTGATCAGAAGAACAGAGTCTCTTTCCCCCACAGGAAGACTGAGTAAAGTGTGGGGGATATGGCAACTATCTGCATGAAGGGATGTGTTGCCACTAATGGGTTTCCTATAGAGAGTAGAATCGATGGTACCTGTAATTGAGTTACCAAAAAGACAAACGTCTAAAAAAGGTGCTTGCTGTAAATGAACATTTACTGTAAATTTCAAATTTAGACTATTGTTATTAAAGTAGAGACTAAGAGCTTCTGCAAACTCGTGGGGTGTGCCTTGATCATGGGTGTTACATATCAGTAACTGATCGTCAATATATCTGGCATACCAGGAGATTTGATGTAAGAAAGGGTTGGTATCAATATGAACATAGTATTCCTCCCAGTATGCCATATAAATATTGGCCAGGGCACAGGAAAAACTAGCACCCATAGGGCACCCAGAGATCTGGAGATAATAAGATCCATTAAATTGGAAGTAGTTGTGCCTCAAAAGGAACCCAGTGACCATAAGAATGTACTCCTTAAAATGGTCATCTAAAGAGCTATATTTCTCCAAATGAAAGAAAAGGGCTTGTAAAGCCTTATCATGTGGAATACATGGGTATAATGAGATTACATCACTGGTAACCCAAAATGAATTCGTGGTCCAGTTTATTCTATCCAGATTTTGTAGTAAGCTTTTTGTGTCCCTAATATCACATGACCCTGTGCTACCATGACAACTATCGGGAGTCACGTGATCGCGTCACGTGACTTCCGGTATCGGGCGGTAAGTAAAACATTACCGCAATCGCGCTTATAATGGCGCTGTCACGTATTGACAGCGCCATATAAGGGGTTAATCGGCACGAGCAGATAACGATTCTGCTCGTGCCTAGCAGGCACACATCTCAGCTGTGAAAATCAGCTGAGATGTGCGCCGATCGCGGCATGCTGCCGCCGGAGGACCGCGGGCAGTAACATTATGACATTTAGGACGTAATTTTACTGCCCGCGGTCGTTAAGGGGTTACAGTAAAGGAATATTCATTAGCTGCTCCCCGCCCACATCTCTCCGCTCTGTTCAGTCAGTGACTACAAGCAAGTGTGAGGAGCAGCAAATCAATACTTGTTTAATGTAAACAGCGGACACACGTGGGTGCTCCAGCCGCCTGCTTCCTGCAGCGGCTGGGGAGACTGAGTGTCCACTGTTTAGGAAGCAGGAGCAGGGTGCCGCTGCAGTCATGTCTGGCCTGGAGTAAGCAGATGAACGAGAAAGCTGTGGACAAACAAGCGCAAATAGGGTCTTACCCCAAAGAGTGTAGGGTGGGGAGGGGGGAGTAATGCTACTCACCAGATGTGGTTGTGAGAGTCACAACCACTGTATTAGCATGTACAATCGATCCACGGCTGCAGCCACCCAGTGGCAGAGAACAGAGAACAATAGAGAGGGGTGTTTAAATGCCGCGCCAACAGATCACTCGCTCAGATAGTCAGACCAATGTCACTTTATTTTCATCCATGTCTACGTGTTTCAGGAGCACCTGCTCCCTTCCTCAGGACCGTCAGTATACAAATAACATCAAATCACTGGGATTTGATGTTATTTGTATACTGACGGTCCTGAGGAAGGGAGCAGGTGCTCCTGAAACGCGTAGACCTGGATGAAAATAAAGTGACATTGGTCTGACTATCTGAGCGAGTGATCTGTTGGCGCGGCATTTAAACACCCCTCTCTATTGTTCTCTGTTCTGTGGCCTGGAGTAAGTGCAGATCACTGCAGTGTCCAGGCCAGAGCACGGCATACCTTCACAGCACAGCCCGCAGTCTCTGTACTGAGTGCTCACATTGCTTTAGCCCTGCCTCTGCACTAGAAACAAAGTCTCCCGTAGCTGACAAGGACCTGCAGTGATGTAATGAAGAGGGGTGGGCCAGAGCAGCACAGAACAGCATAGTGCCGGTCTCTTCATTACATCACTGCAGGTCATTGTTCAGCTACGGGAGACTTTGTTTCTAGAGCAGAGGCAGGGACAAATTGAAAGCTAGGTGAGCATCACATCTGTAAAAGTAAGGCAATCTATATATATTATAGATACATATATATACATATATATGACACACACGTTGTAGGATCACACATATAAGGATGGGGAACATACATATTCCACGATGGGGGCCATATATACCTGGAAGGGACCCAGAATGGGGGATGTGCGTACATAATTTGGGGATATTACCTCCATAACAGTGTCAGCAGCACACCCACTCCCCCATAACAGTGTGTCGTGACCACAATTTTTTACTTTAATTTTTGTTTCTATTTTTATCTCCTCTAAAACAAGGACGCGTCTTATAGTCAGGTGCATCTTATAGTCCGAAAAATACGGTAATCTAGGACTCTATTCTTTTGTTAAATGCTGAAACCAAATTACTATGGGAAACTGTATATTTATAAAAAAAAAAATTCAAATTGTATCCTGTTTACATTTTCTTTGTTCTTCGAAATATTAGTATATTGTACAAAAGCATTGTTCTCCTGCTAAACACCTACAAATGATAAGATCTTCATAATCCAAGCAGTGTGTTTGCACAGAACGGAATAAAATAATTGCAAACACATTAGGTACATAGAGAAATAAAATTAATTAATGGATTAAATGTGGTACGTACCTGCATTTGCCTTCAGGTCTTCGGGAGTTACCATAACAACAAATCGAATTGCTCTTTCATTTCGGAACATCTCATAGGACCATCGTCGTATTGATCTCATGCATTTAACAGCCGCTATACCATTGTTGGCTATGAGCACCTGTTGTACAACACAGAAGATCTGTCATTATATGCAAAAAACGAAAAGTACTAAAGAAACCAACTTTTAAAAACTTGCATGCAAGGAGTTATATACCTTTTCAATAACTTTGTTCCCTCCAAAACGAGTAACAAATTCTGCTGGAGAAGCCACTGTGAAATCTCTCTGTAAATCGATTTTTTTCCGTTCACGTCCCTGCTTGACTAGATGTAATCCAGACATACTGGGCCTGAAGACAAAACAACGTTTACATATGAAGCATTAACAATATGATATTGAAGACATTAATTCACAATCGAAGGTAAGGGAGGGCGATTCAACAATTAAGATCCTGGTCTTTGAAAATACTAAATTAAAGCATGCGACACCGGCAAAATAGTTTTAGTTTTCCTACGCAGTGTTCAGACAACCATATTGAAAAACCAGACTTGTCCCCAAATTACAGATGTGATTGGCTCCACGTGTGGTTCCGGGTGTTCTTTTTTTGCATAGTGGACTTGAAGATTTCACACTTTGCATCACTCCATTGAAAGTTAAGTCATTTTAAGTTCACACCTAATTATAAAAAAAAACAAACCCCACATATGATTTGAAAACTGTATTGTCATCCATATACGATCTGTATGGTATCTATATTTGTACATCAGAAGTTATAAAAATTTACATACTGTTTCAAATGTTAAATCTATAAACATTGGATGCTATACAGTTGATCCATATGGGATCTTAATTTTTTTTTTTGCACCCATAGACTTGAATAGGCTACACTCATTTGAAATACAGAGAAGCTTTATTTCATGCAGACATTCAGAAAAAATAAAAACCGGTCATCAAAACTTATTCAAAAGCAATAGCCTGCGGGCTGTCAGATTTCACGAACAGCAAAATTGTTAGTATCCTTCTGGTTAAAGACTTATAATAAAGATAAGAGAATCATGAGATTTAAAAAAGTATAAATATAATAATTTTATTAATTCAATACAAATACAATATAATGTTATGCATATGGAGCAAGAGAATAAAAAAAACCCATAGAGCAGTTGTAGGGACAGCCATTATAACATATACATGTACAGTTGTGCTCAAACGTTTACATAGCAGCAGATTTTTTGCTTCTTGGCCTTTTTTCAGAGAATACGAATGATAACACAAAAACTTTTTTTTTCCACTCATGGTTAGTGGTTGGGTAAAGCCATTTATTGTCAAACTACTGTTTTCTCTTTTTAATGCCAACCAGAAACATCCAAATAACCTTGATCAAAAGTTCACATACCCTGGTGATTTTGGCCTGATAACATGCACAGAAGTTGACACAAATGGGTTTGAATAGCTAATAAACGTAACATCCTGTGACCTGTTTGCTTGTAATCAGTGTATGTGCATAAAAGCTAAGAGTTCCTGGGATCCACTAGCGTTTATGGATTGTTAGTCATGGGGAAAGCAAAAGAATGGTCAACAGAGCTACAGGAAAGGATAGTTGAACTGTATAAAACGGGAAAGGGATACAAAAAGATATCAAAGGAATTGATAATGCCAGTCAGCAGTGTTCAAACTGTGATTAACAAATGGAAAATCAGGGACTCTGTAAAAACCAAACCACAATCAGGTAGACCACCAATATTTTGGCCACAACTGCCAGGAAAATTGCTCAGGATGCAAAGAAAAACCAACAAAATACATCAGCTGAAATACAGAACTCACTGAAAACTAGCGTTGTGGGTGTTGGACAATAAGGAGGCACTTCTAGAAAAATGTGCTGCATGGTTGAGTTGCTAGAAGAAAGCAATTACTGCGCAAATGCCAAAAAGTATCTCACCTACAATTCGCCAAACACCAAAGAGACAAGCCTCCAAACTTCTGAAACAAGGTAAATTTGGAGTGAGGAGACCAAAAATCGAACTTTTTGACCACAACCATGAACTTTAAATTTGGAGACGTGTCAACAAGACCTATGATTAAAGCAACACCATTCCTACTGTAAAAGATGGAATGCTGATGATGTGGAGATGTATGAGCTACAAAGGCACAGGAAACGTGGTCAAAGTTGAAGGAAAGATGAATGCAGCATGTTATCAGCAAATATTAGAGGCAAATTTGCACTCATCAGCCCGGAAGCTGTGCATGGGACATACTTGGACATGACAATGATCCAAAACACAAAGCCAAGTCGACCTGTCATTGGCTACAGCAGAACAAATTGAAAGTTCAGAAAGACCTCAATATCATTGAGCCACTCTGGGGAGAACTCAAGCACGCAGTTCATGCAAGAGAGCCCAAGATTTTACAAGAATTCGAGGCTTTTTGCCAAGAATGGTCAGCTTTAGCATCTGAGAAAATAAAGAGCCTCATCGAAAACTACCACAAAAGACTTCAAGCTGTCATTGATGTTAGAGGGGGCAATACACGGTATTAAGAACTGGAGTATGAACTTTTGATCAGGGTCATTTTGATGTTTTTGGTTGTATTAGGATTTAAAAAGAGAAAACACAGTAGTTTGACAATAAATTGCTTCACCAATGTGTTGGCTCCCTTGAAAAGGTTCCACAAAACAAAGCATTACTCCCAGAAAATTGTAATTAAACATTTTTTATACACGTTTATTTCCTTTGCGTGTATTGGACCACCACAAAAAAAAAAAAAAAAAAACTGAGGAAAAAAGGCAAATTGGACGTAAGTTCACACAAAACTCCAAAAATTGTTAGTACCCTCAACTTAATATTTGGTTGCACACCTTTCTTTGGAATAAATAACTGAAATCAGTTGCTTCCTATAACCATTGTAAAATGGTGACTGGTTACATTGTAAGTGGCTGGTATGTACCACAGAAGTGGTGTAAACCTAGAGGTGCGTTTTGGTGCTTGTAGTGTCACGTATTTTTGTTAAGGTATTCAAAAAGTCAGGTTTAGTATTCACCATACACTCAAATACAATGTAATCAGCTATCTCATTGACTGTAAGACACTATAGCAGTTTTAAAATGAACATTTATTTAGCAATATAGCGACATGTCTATTTGTTGAGTCTTCTTGAGTGGCTCATAGCAAACCTGTATGTGTATATCTAATGTATCTTTTGCTCTGTATTTGGGGGAAAAAAATTTTTTACTCTTTAATAAACGAATTAAAAAAAAAAAGTCAGGTTTACAGATAGCTGGAGAGATGGGTGAGTCTCAACATCTACCCACCCCCACCCATGGGTGTATCTTATGTTGGTAAAATGGAGAATGTTTGTTTGGCACATGTTTAGTGTGAGGAGGCTGTGTGAGTGAGTAGCCTCTTGGAAGAATCCTCTGGGAAGAATCCTCTGAGAAGACACCTCTGAGAAGACACCTCTGAGAAGACACCTCTGAGAAGACACCTCTGTTTGAAAAGAGAATTTGCAAGTCCTGACCTGGACCATGTGTATAGAGTATGAGGTAGCGACTGGCTAAATAGTGAATGGCCAATAAGTATTGCAGAAGCGGAGGTCCTCTGCGACTTGAACCTGGAATATTTACTCTGGCATTTGTAGTTTCATAAGGGTTGTTAATGTTTGCTGGGCCAGGTTTCATAGCCAGAAGTGTGGGCATGTCTGGCTATTCACATACCTCCACCCATGTTTTGTCTCTTGTCTCAGGTGTTCTAATGAGAGACTTTTTTTCTGAGCACATGTGTTCCCTGTGTTGGAGAGCTGCAGATTTCCTGGAAGACATTGGAGGGGATAGAGTGCCCTCTGTGTTTGGAAGCTGGGAGACTTTCTGGAAGACACTGGAGGGAAAAGTGCAAACAGGATAGAGAAGCTGTGCTGGGAAGAAGCAAGCTTCTGGAGCTCTGGTCTGACTGGAGTCAGCGTGAGCAGCATACAGTAGCTGCTGAAAGGTAACCCCACAAAAGGGATTGTGTACTGACCGAGGTCAGTGATAGACTGTTGCAGTACTTTAAGTGGGGTTGTTTCCAAAGCCGTGCAGGCGTACCCGCAGATGAAGTTTACAGAATGTTTTTTTCATTTCTGTAAGGCTAAAGGAAGGCTCATGTTTTGGTTCTGGAAGATGGTTTATGTGTGCTAAATAAACCTGCTGGACTATTAAATAGAAACTGTTCCTGTGTGTATGCCTCAATCTAGCAACTAAGGGAGTGTTCCCCATTACATTCAGTGAGCGCAACCTAACAAGAGGTTCGACGCCTCTGGAAGGACCCCTCTGAGAGAAATGAGGGTTCACTTCATCTGACCTGGTTCAGTGAGTGGAACCAGACAAAGCTCCCCTATGATACTGGAGCAGTGTATCCGGACCTTAGCGGGCGTACAAGTAAGACGGACTTGAAAATCGTGCTTTTATTTCCTGAAAAACAGAAGGAAAGCATGTGTTGTATCTGCAGTGTGGAATGTGTTGTGAATAAACTGGTTTGAACTTTTAAATGAAAAGTGTTCCTGTTGCTACCTTGAAAAGCAAGAAGAGTGGGTACGCTTGTTGCACCATAAACAAGCGTCTTACTCCTCTCAACTGGAATTTTGAACCACTCTTTGTAAACTGTTCCAGGTCTCTCATATTTGAAGGATGCCTTCTCCCAACAGCAATTTTAAGATCTCTCTACATGTGTTCAATGGGATTTAGATCCAAACTCATTTCTGGCCAGGTCAGGTCTCTCCAGCACTTTGTTTCCATCCATTTCTGGGTGCTTCTTGAGGTATGCTTGGGGGATCATTGTCCTTCTGGAAGCCACATCATGACCTAGGATGCAAACATAGCTTTCTGACAGGCACTGTATTGCAATCCAAAATCCTTTGGCAATCTTCAGATATCACCCCGTGCCAGAGACAGTAAAACAATCCCAAAACATCTTTGAACCTCACCATATTTGACTATAGGCACTGTGTTCTTCTCTTTGTAGGCCTCATTCCATTTTCAGTGAACAGAGTGTTTTGGTAAAGCGCGTCATTCTACTATCTTGGTATCATGTGTCCTCAAGACGATTTCCCAGAAATATTTTGGCTTAATCACATATATTTTGGCAAACTGCAGTCTAGCTTTTTATGTCTGTGTGTCAGCAGTTGGATCCTCCTGGGTCTCCTGCCATATTATTTCATTTAATTCAAATGTTGATGGATAGCGCCGCTGACACTAATGCACCTTGTCCTGCAAGACAGCTTGAATTTCTTGGGGACTTGATTGGGGCTGATTATCCATCCTCCTGAATTGCAACTTTTCATGATTTTTTTCTCTGCAGGCCACATCCAGGGAGATTAGTTGCAGTACCATGGGTAGTAAACTTTTTTATTATGTTGCGCACCGTGGACAAAGGAACACCAATATCTCTGGATATGGACTTGTAATCTTGAGATTGTTGATATTTTTCAACAATTTTGGTTCTCAAGTCCTCAGACAGTTCTTTTCTCTTTCAGCTCTCCATGCTAAGTGTGGCACATACAGGCACACATTACAAAGATTCAGTCAACGTCTCCCCTTTTGTACTGGTTTCAGGTGTAATTTTCATATTGCCCACACTTGTTACTTGCCACAGGTTAGTTTGAACAAGCATCACATTTGAAGCAAAAGTTGTTAACCTACATTTTGGGGGTTTTGCATGAAATAATTTTTTTGTATTGTTCCAATACACAAGAAAATAAATATGTATATAACAAAACATGCATAATTGGAATCATTTTCTGGAGGAAATACTTCATTTTATGAAACAATTTTAAAGAGTTCCACAACTTTCAACAAAGACTTTAGCTATCTGCCATGCCTTCCTGCACACTTCCACCCTTATGTGGGCACAGACTTCAATTTTGAGCTACGCATGCGCTGGGGAGTCACTGCTGTTTCACAGTGCAGGGGAGAGACGGCAGGCAGAATGTACAGGCGCAGGATTTCCGGCCGCACACCTGACATTGCAGGAGCTCTGAAGAGAAGAGGAGGAAGAATCCTGTATAATGGAGACTGGAGGCAAACTTATCTTCTGGGCAGCACATGCCCCAGAAGATAAAAGATGAGGATTTTTGCCAAATGACCCATCATACAGGAGGCATACAGGTATGGCTAATTTCACCTTTATGCCACCTATCCACCTGTATACCCATATTAATAACTAAAAAAAAAAAATGCAAAAGGGTAACAGATTTCCTTTAAACTAAAAGCTTTTTCACTTGGTGATTATGATTGCTAGGTTTAGTTGACACATGCAGAGGAGTCCGACATGAAACCTCCTCTGATTGTCACCTTACTGTCACAATGTTCAATTTCTATTGAGAGCCTGGTGTGGGGGTGACAGCTCCCTGGGCTCAACTACATGACTAAAGCTTAATATGCAAATTGTGTCAGAATGGCTGCATCCAGTAATCTAAGTGATACATAGTTGGATTCAGAATCTCCTTGCCTACATCATGCTGCTTTCAGATGAGGTAACAAAAACCTGCTGACAAATTCCCTTTAGCAAGAACTCACTATCTTACAAGAACATCCTTTATCAAGAGCACCACCTTACAAGGCAGCGCTCTGAGGTTACGGTTAGAGATGAGCGGACCCTCGGACATTTGGTTTGGTGAGTTCAGCCCGACTTTAGATAAAGTTCAGTTTGGAAACCGGACTTGACCTGAACCCCAATGGAGGTCACTAATTGGGCAGTTCCGGTTTCCACCCAGATGCAGCCAGCCAGAAACAGAACACTTTTGGGGGAAGGTGGGCAGGGTTTTTCCTTTGTTTGGTGCATACTATGTCCGATCACACTATTACCCCTAGTACAAGCAGTTCAAACACTACAAGTGGCTCGCAGTGGGCTAAGCACTGAATGTACCCAAGCACAGCAATGCTTACATGAGTGGTTTGCATACGTAAAGCACCCAAACTCGGTTTTTTTTTGTTAAGTTTGTGTTTAGTACAAACACAGAACCTCAGGTTCGCTGATCTCGTGTTACGGTCTCTTTGCTGCTATAATGGATAAAGGTATTTTCTTATTCTACTGATCGATTATCGATATTCACTAAAGCACTGATTTAGATTTGGATAATTCATTACCTATTTGTGTCACAAATATATCTTCTTAATGCATTATTGTGTATATTCATGCCTTAAGTGTTATTTACAGTATATACTTTTGATTTTTCATACAAAAAGGACATTGCAACATTTATGAACATGCTTGATATTTTTTTTCTATTCCTGCTAGTTTATGTAGCAATATTATGTTTCATTTATACATTTCCATGTAGCGACATTATATATTTATACATGAGTCACATCTTATTTCATATCTCTGTTATTATAGTGGTCCATAAAACCACTATATGGCTTGTTTATTCTCTTGCTCCATATTATAAGCATATCATTTTATTGTAATTATATTGAATTAAAATTATTTCAAATTTTTCAGAAATCATGTTTCCCTTATCTTCATTATGGGTTTTATACATTTTATTCTATTTACGAGACTATTTCATTAATTAAGGACAAATTTGTTTTTTGATACCCTTCTGGTAAAGTAAAGATAAACCCACAATGGTGACTGAAATAACTTTCTTTTTAAATGTACTAAATATCAACTAATGAAAATGAGACATCGCGTTTGAACTGTGGATCAACAAAATAAATAAATAAGTAAAAACTAATGAAAATAGCCTGGACAAAAATGATGGTACCCTTCATTTAATATTTTGTTACACTACCTTTATAAAAAGGTTTTGTCCGGTCTAAATTATAAGTCTACACTCTGTAACTGCAAACATTTGATTCTTTACATCGCATGCACTGTGCGCTGTGAGGATTCTCAAGGGTCAGACCTGAGAACAGCGGTCACATGGCCACGAGCATGTGATATGCAGACTCCCAGCCACATTCCGACTAGATGGGCTCAGCCTCACTCAATACACTTGCGTCAAGCGAGGCTGTGCCCATCTAGTTCACAGAGTGCAGACTTATGGATTTAGACCAGACAACACCTTTAAGATAATCACTGTAAACAAACAATTTCTATAATTCTCAGAGAGACTTCTGCACCTGTCCACATGTTACTTTGGCCCACTCCTCATGAGAAAACTGCTCCAGTTGTCTAATGTTTGCATTCTCCAGACTCCATATTCCAGTTCCTTCCATAGACGTTCAATAGAATTTAAATCAGGGCACATAGAAGGCCACCTCAGAATAGTCCAATGCTTTGCTCTACAGCTTTCTTGGATGTTTTTAGCTGTGTGCCTTGGTTCATTATCATTTTAGAGGTTCTGTGCCCTGCGACTCAGACAAAAGTTTTCTGACTGTGGGCAGCAGATCTTGCTCCAGGATGACTTGATAGTCTTGAGATTTAATTGTATACTACACAGATTCAAGACGCCCTGTGTAAGATGCAGCAAATCAGCCCCATAACATAACAAAGCCTCCTCCATGTGTCACAGTAGGGACAGTGTTATATTCTTTTTAGGCGTCATTTTCGAGCTTATGAATATAGAGCTGATGTAACTTGCCAAAAAGCTACAGTTTTGTTTCCAATCCAAAGGGCATTCTCACAAATGCTTTGTGGCCTGTTATGCATTTTAGCAAATTCCATTATTGCTTTTTTCACAGATTGCTTTCAGCAGTGGTTTCCTCCTCTGACATCTTACATGAAATCCACTTTGGCCAAGACAGCGACATATGGCGTGATCTGACACTGATGTACCTTGACCTTGGAGTTCACCTCTAATCTCTTTGGAAGTTGTTTGAGTTTTTGGATACCACACAGCACAGAGATTACTCTGCACCCTGTATACAGGCAGACTGACCGACTACATGTTTGTAGACAAATGTGATGTTAAACTACCGTGTTTCCCCAAATATAGGACCTCCCCCGAAAATAAGACCTCCCAGGAGTTTTCAGGGAAGCTTTAATATAAGACATCCCCTGAAAATAAGACCTAGCCGCGGTCAATAATGAAGTGTCATGCAGCGGTGAATGCAGGACACTTCATTATAGGCAGCGGGCACCCCCAGAAAAGAGAAGACAGAAGAAAGAAAACCCCCGATCATACTCACCAGACGCCGACCGGGAGCAGGTGAGCGCAGCAAGGTCCTGCGGCGGAACACACACACACACACACACACACACACACACCAGATCACACACACTCACACAGTGCAGATCGCATCCACACACTCACAACATCCGGCGATATTGCTTGCTTCTCGGCGGTGATACTGTGCATGCAGTGACCTTCCAGGACCTGCCAAGGATCACATGGCCGGAATCATGTGGTATGTCCGGATGTTGTGAGTGTGTGCGCGCGTATGTGCGATAGTGTGTGTGTGTGTGTGTGTCAATGTATGCAATCACATGTGTGAGTGTATGCTATCTGTGTGATGATGTGTGACTGTGTGAACGTAAGCGATCGGATGTGTGAGTGTCGGCAGAGGAGCACGGCGTGCAGCACAGCTACTGGGACCGCCTACCGGAGGGCACAGGGAGAAGTGTGTGTGTGTGTGTGTGTGAGATATCTGATGTCAGCCAGACGCAGGGGAGCACAGCTGCAGGGAGATCACAGGGAGATGTGTGTGTGTGTGTGTGATCTGAAGTATGTGTGTCGGCCACTCACAGTGCAGCAATACCTGCTGGGAGATCACAGGATGATCTGGGAGCCATACAGATGCCCTGGGCTGGTAAGTATGACGATCCTGGGATGGGGATGGGGGGGTCTGCTTTTTGTGGGGGTAACCATGTCTCCTCGAGAATAAGACACCCCCTGAAAATAAGACCTAGCGCTTTTTACAGGGCAAAAAAATATATAAGACAGTGTCTTATTTTAGGGGAAACAGGGTAATATGTGTCCTGTAATTGGCATGTCCCAATGCCCAAAGCAGGACGTATTGGGTATAATATACACACACATATTATATATATATATATATATATATATATATATATATATATATATATATATATATATATTTATATATATATATATTGTGAGACTGTGACCGGGGTTATCTATGACGGCCGGTATGTCTCGCCCCGGTTGTGCTCACTCCATGATAGAAAGTAAATCCACTCTAGGGTTAATGCTGTTTCCCCACAGGCTGAAGGAAGGGTTAAATAGAATCAGGAACAAGGGCAGGTGTGCCGGGTGTGAGGGAGTGAACACAACTCCCTGAGCTCTCTGCTGGAGAGGCACATGTATATTGTTGTGGACTTTTGTTTGGACATTAAAACCCGTGTGCTGTGAACCTTAATGCCTGGATCCCGTGTCTTCTGCTGCGCAGCCGACCATGCTACCTCACATATGGTGGAGAATGCGGGCATGACAGCCGGTGAGGTGTAGCATCCATCCCTGGTGACCCAGCAGCACATGTCCTGGATTCGAGCGGCTATACTACAGCCCAAACCCAGCGACGCCATGGAGGACATACTAAGGCAGCAGCAACAGACTAATGCACAGCTACAAGAGGCTAATGCACAGCAGCAACAGACCAATGCACACCTGCTCCGGGCGTTGGAACGTCAGCAGCAATCCTTACAAGCGCAGGAAAAAAGGCACCAAGAACAGATGGTTCTCCTGGCCAAGTCGATCCGTGCCGGACCGGCAGCAACAACCCCGGGACCGGGTGACGACGGCAGCGTCCGGAAAGCGGTGAGACAAGCGTTGCAAAAGATGACCCCGGGGGATGATGTGGAAGCGTTCCTGGCGGTGTTTGAGCGGGTGGCCGAGCCCCCAGTGGGCTGAGGTATTGTCGCCCTATCTGACGGGAGAACCCCAAAAAGCGTACCTGGACCTCTGTACCGAGGACGCCATTGACTATGTGACCCTGAAAGCCGAAATACTGGCTCGGTTGGGGGTGAATACCTATGTACGGGCTCAGCGGGTAAATCAGTGGTTCTATGAGGAAGCCAAACCCGTATGCTCCCAGGCCTATGACTTGTTGCATCTTGTAAAAAAGTGGTTGCAGCCTGACACTCTGAGCCCGGCGCAAATGGTGGAAAGGGTAGTAGTGGATCGTTTTGTGCGCACTTTACCCGTCACCGTTCAACGGTGGGTAGGACAGGGTGACCCGAGTACCCTGGACCAATTAGTGTCCCTGGTAGAGCGGCATGTGGCTACGCAGGACTTGATACGGGACACTGAGACTTTGCGTACCGCCCGTCGGTCCGGCCCCTCCAAGCCTAGGGCCAAGGACCCACCGCTGACACCGGTGCAGGAGTCCCCTACCGTCCCGTCTGAGGCCGCGGCCGCCATTCCTGAGGTCCGGAAGGTTCTGTACCCTAAACGACAACCCGTCAAGGGGGTTTCCGTCCCCATTAGATGTTGGCGGTGCCAGCGGGTGGGACATATGGAAGCCCAGTGTCCACTCACCACGGAGCCCATGGATTGTGGGGTTACCCGGCGGGGTTCAATGTATGCTCAGGTGGTGTGTACCGCTGACCTGGTCTCCCCAGAGACGGAGCCCCACTTGTGCCAAATACAGGTGAATGGATGTCCGGTTACAGGATTGTTGGATTCCGGAAGCTTAGTGACCCTTGTGCGATCCACCTTGAGGGCTAAAGTAAAGGCCACAGGACGTACCGTGGGGGTGGTTTGCATACATGGGGACCGCCGAGACAATCCCACAGGGATTGTCACCATCACAGCACCTTGCGGTCAGGTGCAACATGAAGTGGGACTTCTTAACACTCTTCCCTATGACGTGATCCTAGGAAGGGATCTGCCCTATTTTTGGACTTTATGGAAGGGACCCCCTAAGTCTCCTCAGATATTGGTCAGTCCGGGACCTGAGCCCTACAATCCTGAATCCGGGACACCTGCCGTAGGGGTCTCCATGATAGGGACAGAATGTGAACCCGATAGGTCGCCCCTAGAGGTATTGGCAGGAGAGGCTGAGACGGTCGAACCCATCCCGGAGTTGGAGGCGTCCCCGGATACGTTTGGGACTGCCCAACTCCAAGACCCTACATTAATACATGCCCGGAGTCGGGTGACAGTAATTGACGGGGTGGCACATCTGCCCGGTGCCCAGGTAAGGTACCCCCATTTCGCTCTTAAGCAGGATTTACTCTACCGGGTAGATGAAATACGGGGCGTCGGGGTAGAGCAGTTGGTGGTGCCCCAGCCGCATCGCCGGTGGGTCCTCGACTTGGCTCATAAACACCTGATGAGTGGCCACCTAGGGGTTAAGAAAACGCAGGAGCGAATATTGCAAAGGTTCTATTGGCCCGGAGTCTTTGGGGAGGTAAAACGGTTCTGCGAAACCTGCCCGGAGTGTCAGCTTACCGCACCCCTGACCCATTTTCGCAGTCCGTTGGTACCGTTACCCATTATAGAAGTCCCTTTTGAACGGATAGGGATGGATCTGGTGGGGCCCCTCGTAAAGTCCGCTCGAGGGCACCAACACATCCTAGTGATCGTTGACTATGCCACCCGGTATCCCGAGGCGATACCTCTCAGACATACTGCAGCAAAGCTTATAGCTCGGGAGTTGTTTGCTGTGTTCTGCCGGGTGGGGTTGCCCAGGGAGATCCTTACGGATCAGGGGACCCCATTCATGTCTAAAGTGACCAAAGAGCTATGCCGGCTACTCCAGATCAAGCAGTTGCGTACGTCTGTGTATCATCCTCAAACGGACGGTTTAGTCGAGCGTTTCAATAAAACCCTGAAAACCATGCTAAAAAGGGTGATTTCAAAAGACGGGAAAGACTGGGATATGATGCTTCCCTATTTGATGTTTGCCATCCGTGAGGTGCCACAGGCATCCACGGGGTTTTCGCCTTTTGAGTTGTTATACGGGCGACATCCCCGGGGATTGTTGGACCTGGCAAAGGAAACATGGGAGCAAGAGCCCACCCCCCATAAAAGTGTGATTGAACACATTTTGGGTATGCAGAACCGCATAAGTGCGGTCATGCCAATTGTGAAGGAGCATTTACAGGAGGCTCAGGCCGCGCAAAGCGGCCGCTACAATAGACAAGCCACCGTGCGGACCTTTAAACCCGGGGATCGGGTGTTGGTATTAATCCCCACGGCGGAGAGTAAATTCCTGGCTCAGTGGCAAGGCCCCTACGAGATAAAGGAAAGAGTCGGGGTGGTTAACTATAAAGTGTTGCAGCCCGGTAGGCGGAAACCTGAACAAATATACCATGTCAACCTATTAAAACCTTGGCAGGAACGGGAAAGCCTGATGGCTGTTTTTTCCCCATCTCCCTCCTCTTCGGGTCGTTCACATCCGGCTCCAGCGGCCTCCGGAGAGGACGAACCGGAAGTAAGGATTGGAGAAGCCCTCACCAAGACTCAGAGGCGAGAGGCCAGACGGTTGGTTCAGCAGAACCCCGATGTCTTCTCCGAGCTGCCCGGTAGGACCAGTCTGATACGACATGATATTGTCACCGAGCCCCACCTGAAGGTACGCCTGAAGTCATACCGGGTACCGGAGGCTCGACGACAAGCCATATCGGAGGAAGTAAAGACAATGTTACGCCTGGGGGTCATCAAAAAATCCCAGAGTGAATGGGCTAGTCCGATTGTCCTAATACCAAAACCCAATGGCTCCTTAAGGTTCTGCAATGACTTTAGGAGATTGAACGAAATATCCAAGTTCGATCTCTACCCCATGCCCCGGGTGGATGAGCTGATTGATAGGCTGGGACAGGCGCGATATTTTACCACGCTCGACCTGACCAAGGGGTACTGGCAGGTGCCACTAACGGAGTCCGCCAAGGAGAAAACCGCTTTTGTTACGCCGGAGGGTCTCTTCCACTATGTTGTCTTGTCTTTTGGGTTACATGGCGCTCCGGCCACGTTCCAGAGGTTGATGGACTTAGTGCTGGAACCCCACCAGGCGTATGCATCAGCGTACCTGGATGACATCATTATTTACAGCTCCGATTGGCAGACCCACTTGGAACAGGTACAAGCGGTGGTGGACGCGCTTCGAACAGCCGGATTGACAGCCAATCCCAAGAAATGTGCGTTGGGACTCACGGAAGCCCGCTACTTGGGCTACGTGATAGGCCAAGGAGTGATTAAGCCCCAAATTAACAAGGTTGAGGCGATCCAGAAGTGGCCTAGACCCTTGACCACGAAGCAGGTTAGGGCCTTCCTGGGTATCGTGGGGTACTACAGGAGGTTTGTAAAGGATTTTGCGGGACTATCAGCCCCCTTGACGGACCTTCTCAAAGGCAAGAAGTCCGTCATGGTGCGCTGGACTCCGCAGGCCGAGGACTCCTTCCGGGCCCTGAAGGGGGTCCTGTGCGGACAGCCCGTTCTTGTACACCCTGATTTCCGGAAGGAGTTCATAGTACAGACTGACGCCTCAAAGGTCGGCCTGGGGTCAGTGCTGTCTCAGGTGGTTCAGGGGGAGGAACACCCCGTCACCTTCTTAAGTAGGAAGCTCACCCCTCCCGAGCGGAATTATAGCGTAGTGGAGAAGGAGTGCCTGGCGATCAAGTGGGCCTTGGAGTCCCTACGCTATTACCTGCTGGGACGGCAGTTTCGCTTGGTGACGGATCACTCTCCACTGGTCTGGATGAGGTCCGCCAAGGAACGGAATGCCCGGGTTACCCGGTGGTTCCTTTCTCTGCAGAACTTCCGGTTTACGGTTGAACATAGGGCCGGTAGGTTGCAGGGCAACGCCGATGCCTTGTCCCGCGGCCCGTGTTTGATGGCGGGAGTTCAACCCCGCACGCTTGAACTGAGGGGGGGGGTATGTGAGACTGTGACCGGGGTTATCTATGACGGCCGGTATGTCTCGCCCCGGTTGTGCTCACTCCATGATAGAAAGTAAATCCACTCTAGGGTTAATGCTGTTTCCCCACAGGCTGAAGGAAGGGTTAAATAGAATCAGGAACAAGGGCAGTTGTGCCGGGTGTGAGGGAGTGAACACAACTCCCTGAGCTCTCTGCTGGAGAGGCACATGTATATTGTTGTGGACTTTTGTTTGGACATTAAAACCCGTGTGCTGTGAACCTTAATGCCTGGATCCCGTGTCTTCTGCTGCGCAGCCGACCGTGCTACCTCACAATATATTATATATATATATATTATATATATATATATATATATATATAAAGCTGAATGTCTGTCTGTCTGTCTGTCTGTCTGTCTGTGATTGGCATCTGCACAGTCGCAGCTACAGCCACAAAATTTTGCACACTCACACGTATGGACCCAGAGAGCGTCATAGGCTATTTTGTGAGGTGAAATTTTAACCCCGCCCGTTCCAATTTACCAATCAATTTTGCCTATATCTACATAATGTCGAAAAAGTGAAACGAAAAAGTGTATCCGCACCATCGCATTTACAATCACGAAATTTTGCACAGACACCTCATGTGACCCAGGGAACGTCGTAGACTATGTTTTGACAGGAAAATTTTACCCCACGCTTTACAGTTACTCTCCAAAAACCATGCCTCCATTAAAGTAAATGGAGCCTGGTTCCCCCACCAGCAACACTTCTCCCCGATACTACATCCCATTTAGTACACACTTAGAATACCCTCCAACTGCAGTATAGCAACCATCCCGTTCCTCCCGACGTGCAGGAGGAACAACTAGTAACACAAGTAAAACAAAACACACACATATCAGAGGTCTCCGACGGCTATCCCGATCCCAGACCAGTTTACTGGTCCATCACTCGTCCTATTTACATTGCAGCCAAGGAGACCATAGCTTCTCAAACATTTTAACATTCCCCCTTCTTTCATACACTCCCTGTTCCAGCTGAAGAATACATTTCACCCTTTTAATGTACTCTCCCCTGGTCGGGGGGTCTTTTTTAATCCAGGACCTGGCGATTAGCTTTCTTGCCGTATACAGCAGCCTAGCAATGGCAATTTTCATAGTATTTTCCACCCCAAGCTCCTCAACATATCCCAATATGCATAGCAATGGTTCCCTGGGAAGGACACACCCATATGTTCTTCCTATCTTGTGGATAACCTTAGTCCAAAAGGAGACCAGTCTCGGACAAGACCACATCATATGAAAAATACCTGCGTCAGATCCCTGACACCTTGGACACTCCGAATTCCTTTTCAACCCCATTTTAAACATCAGTAAGGGAGACCTATATACACGGTGAATCACGTATAGGTGAGATAGTCTGGCCGGTTCGCTCATGGAAAGCTTAGGTACATACTCCAGGATACTCTCCCACACCTCCTCCATTATTGGCCCAACTCTAGTCTAAAAGAAAGGTATGTAATATATCTTTATACGTGTCAGAAATGATCCCTTTAGTGCTTCCTCCCCCCTTACACACATACTCCAGTACCAGGCCAGTCTGTATGTCCACACTTTGTTTAGGCGCTTGGGCTGCAATCGCATGTTTTAATTGACTGTAGTGAAGCCAGCCAGACGCCGGTAACTGAAACTCACTCTGTAACTGTGGGAACGATTTCAGAATTCCTCCGTCCAATATCTGATGTATGTATATTACACCCTTGCGTCTCCATTCCTCAATATTCCCCATTTTCTGAATCTCCGGGAGAATTACTGTTATCCCAGATAGGTGTAAACTTAGTTAACCGGGTCACCCCTCTCACCCTTTTCAGCTTCTCCCAAGTCTTATTTATAAGTGCCATTGTAGGAGATGTTCCACCCAGGAGCCCCACCGCACCATCCTCTAGTCCCATTACCAATGGACTTCTACCCACTATGTATTCCAGCACTTCTTTAATGCCCCCATCTTTCTCTCGATCAGACCAGCCCCTGAGGTGTTGACATTGCGCCGCCATATAATACAATTCCGGATTTGAGATTGCTAGACCCCCCTCATCTTTTGGCCTTTGTAAAGTCTCTAATCCCACCCTAGGCTGCTTTTTACCCCACACCAGGTCCCTAAACAGCGAGTTTATCCCTTTATATCTTTTCTTTGAAATACAAACAAGGGGCATTGTGCAGTATGTATAGGAGTTTAGGCATTACTACCATCTTTAGTAAATTAACCCTTCCAACAACTGACAAATGTAACTTGTTCCAGGCATCCACTTTGGCTCTCAATTTTTTAAGCGGCCATAAGTTCACCTGTATGTATTTTTCTACTGGCAGAGATATCTGGATACCTAGATATTTAAATTCGTCCACACTCTTCAATTTGTTAGCCCCAGTATCATCATTTGTCCAGATTACTTCCCCATCCACTTTAAAGAGGCTTGATTTAGACCAATTAATGGTCAGTCCCGAAACTTCTCTAAATTTCTCTATTATCTGCATGGCATGATCCAATGAGGCTGACGGATCCCCCAAGAAAAGTAATAAATCGTCAGCATAAAGAGCTATTTTCTCCTCTAAGTTTCCACACCTAAATCCATGGATCCCCTTCGATTTCCTAATGGCCGCCGCCAGAGGCTCTATTGCAATAGCAAATAGGAGCGGCGATAGTGGGCAGCCCTGTCTTGTTCCCCGGTGCAACTCAAACGCTGAGGAGGTCATACCGTTAACTCTAACTTTAGCAGTAGGCCTATTATACAACAGCTGCACCCACTTTACAAACCGTGGGCCAAAACCCATATGTTGCAACACTTTCCACAGATACCCCCACTCAACACTATCGAATGCTTTCTGGGCATCTAGCGAAGCGATCACCCTCCGGCCAGGGTTGTCAGGCGGCAACTGTAGATCAAGATATAATCTCCTGATATTAGCAGCTGTCGACCTATTGGCCATGACCCCTGATTTGTCCATATGTATTAGGTTAGATATAACTCCAGTCAGCCGGTTTGACAACACCTTAGTCAGAAGCTTCACGTCCGCTGTTAATAACGAGATTGGTCTATATGAGTCTGGAAGCCTCGGATTTTTATCCTCCTTAGGAATTACTACTATTATTGTTTCTCTCATAGATTCAGGCAATACACCTTCCCCCTCCGCCACCTCAAAGACTTTCAATAGTTTGGGTAATAGGATTTCTTCTAACTGTTTAGAAATTTCAACTGGTAGCCCATCTGCTCCCGGTGCCTTGTCATTGCTCATGCCATGCAGAGAGCCCTCCAGTTCATCAATAGTAATAGGTGACTCCAGTTTATCTCTATCCGCCACAGACAACACCGGAAGCTCACCTTGCTCAAGAAATGAGTCCACCTCTTCCACCCTCATCTCTCCGCTAGAAGAATATAGCGTGCGATAGAAATCTTTAAAGACCCCAAGGATCACATCAACCTCAGTGACCTGTGTCCCCTCCACCGTGTCCATACCATGCACAAATGAACTACTCCTTTGAGCTGCAGCTATGACCGATAATAGGTGACCAACTTTTTCTCCCTCCTCATAAAAATGCAATTTTTGGAATGCCTGCTTCCTTACCGCCTTCTCCAAAAGCATCTTATTAACCTGTTCATGCGCCTGCCTAAGATTTTGCTTCGCGTCCGTAGTATTACTCCGAATTGCTTCCAGCTCTGCCTTATCTAAGGCCTCCAGGCTATCTTTCTCATCCTGCCTCGTCTGTGTTTTAAGTTTACAGATATCCCTGAACAGGAGCCTCCTGAGGTATGCCTTCATCGCATCCCATACCACCATGGGACCAGTGCTACCCTCGTTGTGGATAAAGAATTCCCCGAGATCCCGTTCTATATTCCCCATATTAATATGACGGATCCATGCTGGATGAAGCTTTTACTCTCCCCTCCTTCCCCCTGTCAGAATCCCCCGTCGTATGGACACTAGAATCGGGCTATGATCTGAAATCACTCTTGTCAGATATTGCACGTCGACTATCATTGCATCCATCAGATCACTAGCTAGAGCCATGTCAACGCGGGACAGAGTGTTGTGTGAAGCCGAGTAACAAGAGAAGCAGGATACCCTCCCATTCCTCACTCGCCACGCATCCACCATTCCAAGTTCCCCCATAGTGCCATAGAGTGCCAAACAAAGTCATACAACTATCCTGGATACCTGGAGGTCTACTACTCCTATCCCAGTACAGATCTATCACATTATTGAAGTCCCCCACCAGTAAAAAAGGGATTACTCCCCCCTTCTCAGAGAACTCCCTTATCTCCCTTAGTTTGGTGCACATATATGGAGGTGGTATATATATTGCAGCTATACACGAGTCTGTCAAATATTTTACACTTGACGGCCACACACTGTCCCTCTTTATCCACATACACTTCTATCTCTTCATATTGCACAGAGTTATGGATCAGCAGTGTTACACCCCTTGCATAGTTGGAAAAGGCCTTCTGCACCCATCTATTTAAAACATGTGTTGTCTCCTTTGTTAGATGCGTTTCTAGTAGACATATTACTGACGGGTTCTGGTCTTGAACATATTTAATTATTGCCGCTCTCCTAGACCTATCTGATAACCCTCTAATATTCCAACTCAACACCTTAATTCTATCCCCCATTATCCCACCCAGTAAAACCATCAAACCTTGTAGTATCTCCCCATGCTGCCTCTACCCTACCCCTTTCGCCCCTCCACCCCCTGCTCCCGTCCCCTCCTGCTCCCCACCACTTCCTGTTTTTGAGTACTCCCGTGAAGCATCAGGTTTTCCAAACCTGGTCCATAATCCCTACTAAATTCCCCCCCACCTCCCTCGCCTTCCCCTCTTAGACACATTTTGAAACTCGTCCCTTTTCCAACAATTCTCCACTCCCACCCTTTTTATGTATAATCACATTCCACTCAACCAATATAACAGTAAAATGGCGAACAGTAATTAAACTGGAATCTCAAATTGTAAACACCACCACCGCGCCTAATTAGGCAGTCCCCATGTCCTGCGAAGCTCACATCAAACCCTTCGCATTCCCCCTGTATACTACATCAATCCCAAAGGGAAGGAGGAAAAAAAAAAAGAAAAGAAAAAAACAAGAAGGGTCCCCTGTAAGCTCCTAAGGATGTTGTGGAGCCTCAGCCGGCCTTCTCCAACACACTGCAGATTCAGTCAGCTCATTCCTTCAAACGGATCCGCTTTGCGTTTGCGTCCAACCACTGCATGGCTTCCTCCGGAGTTGTAAAAAAGTGCACCCGCTCCAACGCCGTCACTCTTAGCTTTGCTGGGATCATCATTGAGTATTGCACCCCAATCTCTCGCAGGCGCCTCTTTACTCCAGTAAAAGTCATACGTAGCTTTTGGACAGAAATGGAGTAGTCCGGGTATATGGAAATTCTCTGGCCGTCAATCATAAGATCCTCCATGTGTCTTGCCTTTCGCAGTATAGTGTCCCTGTCCCTGTAGTTGAGGAGCTTGGCTAGCATAGTGCGAGGGCCCTTGCCTGCTGGTTGTGGCTGCATCGGGACTCTGTGTGCACGTTTCTCAGCATAGAGCTTGGATAAGACATTAGCCCCAATTTTTTCCCTAAGCCAGTCTTCTACATATTCAGTGGGGTTTCTTCCTTCCGCTTTCTCAGGGATACCGACAATCCTGATGTTATTCCTTCTAGAGCGATTCTCTAAATCATCATTTTTTGCCATGATTTCAGCTACCTGCTGTGCAAATGTTTTTTCAGACTTTTGTAGTTTTGTAATATGATCCTCTGTTATCCCCACTCTCTCCTCCACAGCTCCTGTTCTCAGGTCTGCTTTTTTGAGGTCTTTCTTAATGCCAGCAACCTCTGCCTGTAATCCCTTAATTTGCTTTGTCAGGGTAGTCAGAGCTTCTTTACAAAAAGACACCACTGCAAAAACGTCCTTTAAAGTGGGGTTTTCTGTAGCCTCCTCTGCACTATGTGCGTTCTCCATCTCTCCTGTATTATCTTGCTTCTCTTCACCATCCCCCATCTCATCAGAGCTGGCATTATCTTCCCCCTCCTCTCCTTTCTCACCTCTGTTATCTATATGCTGAAGTGATTTCTCTGGAGTCCAGGCAAACTTCTCCAGCCTTGCTATGACCTGCATTCTTTGTTGACAGGCTGCATTAGCTTTCTCAGCATCCTCCCTTATCATGGCACCATCTTGAGAGCTGGGGACTTCCCCGCCTCCATTATCTTTTTGCCTGCGACGGACCATGCTGAGGCAGTGATAACAGCGGTGTTCAGGTATTTATCATGGGTGTTTGCAGGAGAGCTCCACAAACACGTCTCCTCACATTGCCGTCCAGGCCACGCCCCCAACTACAGGTTATTAGTAGGAGCTGTGATTGGTTGCTATAGGAACAAAAGACATTCATAGTATAAGAAGCTTATATGTGAGGTAATAAGATGTTGGTGGGGAGACTGATAGACGGACAGAAAGAGACAAACATTGAAAGAGACAGACAGGCGGGGAAAGAGACAGACAGGCGGGGAAAGAGACAGACAGGCGGGGAAAGAGACAGACAGGCGGGGAAAGAGACAGACAGGCGGGGAAAGAGACAGACAGGCGGGGAAAGAGACAGACAGGCGGGGAAAGAGACAGACAGGCGGGGAAAGAGACAGACAGGCGGGGAAAGACACAGACGGGGAAAGAGACAGACGGGGAAAGAGACAGACGGGGAAAGAGACAGACGCGGAAAGAGACAGACGGGGAAAGAGACAGACGGGGAAAGAGACAGACGGGGAAAGAGACAGACGGGGAAAGAGACAGACGGGGAAAGAGACAGACGGGGAAAGAGACAGACGGGGAAAGAGACAGACGGGGAAAGAGACAGACGGGGAAAGAGAGAGACAGACAGACATGCAGACAGGGACAGAGACAGGCAGACAGGGAAGGAGGAGACAGCCAGAGAGAGACAAAGATAGATGGGGAAAGACACAGACCTTGATAGAGACAGACGGGGAAAGAGACAGAGAAATAGAGACAGACAAGGAAAGAGACAGACAGAGACAAGCAGACAGGGAAAGAGACAGACCTGGGAAAGAGACAGACCTAGAAAGAGACAGATGGGGAGAGAAAGAGAGATAGAGACAGACAAGGAAAGAGACAGAGACAGGCAGACGGGGAAAGAGACAGACGGAGCACATTACTTGGCCAATTTAATTAAATCTGTGTGGAATATTTGTGGTGTTGAAATATATGTTGTGAAATGCTTCTATTAGCTTAGTTTTTGCCTTTTAATAATTACATTTCTATCTTTTGTTTTGTGTTTTTTGTGTGCAGAATAAATTTTTGTTAATACATTCTATTTTGTTAACAACAGTTATTAACCCGGGTGAAGCCGGGTAGTACAGATAATATATATATCTAATATATAAAGCTGTATGTATGTATGTATGTATGTATGCATGCATGCATGCATGCATGTATCTATGTATATGCGTGTGTGTGTGTGTGTCCGGGATTGGGATCTGCACCGTCGCAGCTACAGCCACAAAATTTTGCACACTCACACGTCTGGGCCCCAATAGCATCATAGGCTATGTTGTGAGGCGAAATTTTAACCCAGCGCATTCCAATTTACCAATCAATTTTGCCCCTATCTACATAATGGGGAAAAAGTGAAACGAAAAGTGTATCCGCACCTTCGCATTTACAATCATGAAATTTTGCACAGACACCTCATGTGACCCAGGGAACGTCGTAGACTATGTTTTGACAAGAAAATGTAACCCCGCGCTTTACAGTTACTCTCCAAAAAACATGGCTCCATTAAAGTAAATGGAGCCTGGAACTACAGGTTATTAGTAGGAGCTGTGATTGGTTGCTATAGGAACAAAAGACAGTCATAGTATAAGAAGTTTATGAGGTAATAAGATGTCGGTGGGGAGACGGATAGAGAGAGACAGACAGAGATAGACAGACAGACGGGGAAAGAGACAGACGGGGAAAGAGACAGACGGGGAAAGAGACAGACGGGGAAAGAGACAGACGGGGAAAGAGACAGACGGGGAAAGAGACAGACGGGGAAAGAGACAGACGGGGAAAGAGACAGACGGGGAAAGAGACAGACGGGGAAAGAGACAGACGGGGAAAGAGACAGAGATAGAGACAGACAAAAAAAGAGACAGGCAGACGGGGAAAGCGACAGACCTGGAAAGAGACAGACCTAGAAAGAGACAGACGGAGCACATTACTTGGCCAATTTAGTTAAATCTGTGCGGAATATCTGTGGTGTTGAAATATATGTTGTGAAATGCTTCTATTAGCTTAGTTTTTGCCTTTTAATAATTCCATTTCTATCTGTTTTGTGGTTTTTGTGTGCAGAATAAATTTTTGTTAATACATCCTATTTTGTGAACAACAGTTATTAACCCGGGCGAAGCTGGGTAGTACAGCTAGTATTTTATTATATATATATATATATATATATATATATATATATATATATATATATATATATAAAAATGTGTGTGTGTATATATGTATATATATATATATATATATATATATATATATATATATATAATAGTTTGGACACATCATCTCATTGAAAGAGTTTTCTTTATTTTCATGACTCTGAAAAATGTAGATTCACTTTGAAGGCATCAAAACTATGAATTCACACACGTGGAATGAAATACTTAACAAAAAATTGTGAAACAACTGAAAATATGTCTTATATTTTAGGTTCTTCAAAGTAGCCGCCTTTTGTGTTGATTACTGCTTTGCACACTCTTGGCATTCTCTTGATGAGCTTCAAGAGGTAGTCACCGGAAATGGTCTTCACTTCCCAGGTGTGCCCTTTCAGGTTTAATAAGTGGGATTTCTTGCCTTATAAATGGGATTGGGACCATCAGTTCTGTTGTGCAGAAGTCTGGTGGATACACAGCTGATAGTTCTACTGAATAGACTGTTAGAATTTGTATTATGGCAAGAAAAAAGCAGCTAAGTAAAGAAAAACGAGTGGCCATCATTACTTTAAGAAATTAAGGTCAGTCAGTCCAAAAAATTGGGAAAACTTTGAAAGTGTCCCCAAGTGCAGTGGCAAAAACCATCAAACGCTACAAAGAAACTGGCTCACATGAGGACCGCCCCAGGAAAGGGAGACCAAGAGTCACCTCTGCTGCGGAGGATATGTTTACCTGAGTCAACATCCTCAGAAAGTGCAGGTTAACAGCAGCTCAGATTAGCGATCAGGTCATTGCCACAGAGAGTTCTAGAACAACTGTTAAGAGGAGACTTTGTGCAGCAGGCCTTCATGGTAAAATAGCTGCTAGGAAACCACTGCTAAGGACAGGCAACAAGCAGAAGAGACTTGTTTGGGCTACAGAACACAAGGAATGGACATTAGACCAGTGGAAATCTGTGCTTTGGTCTGATGAATCCAAATTTGAGATCTTTGGATCCAACCACCATGTCTTTGTGCGATGAAGAAAAGGTGAACGGATGGACTCTACATGCCTGGTTCCCACCGTGAAGCATGGAGGAGGAGGTGTGATGGTGTGGGGGTGCTGCTGATGACACTGTTGGGGATTTATTCAAAATTGGAGGCATACTGAACCAGCATGGCTACCACAGCATCTTGCAGCGGCATGCTATTCCATCCGGTTTGCGTTTAGTAGGACCATCATTTTTTTTTCAACAGGACAATGACCCCAAACACAACTCTAGGCTGTGTAAGGGCTATTTGACTAAGAAGGAGAGTGATGGGGTGCTACGCCAGATGACCTGGCCTCCACAGTCACCAGACCTGAACCCAATCGAGATGGTTTGGGGTGAGCTGGGATGACTACTCTTGAAGCGCATCAAGAGAATGCCAAGAGTGTGCAAAGCAGTAAACAAAGCAAAAGGTGTCTACTTTGAAGAACCTAGAATATGAGACATATTTTCAGTTGTTTAACACTTTTTTGTTAAGTATTTCATTCCACATGTGTTAATTCGTAGTTTTGATGCCTTTAATGTGAATCTACAATTTTCAGAGTCATGAAGATAAAGAAAACTCTTTGAATGAGAAGGTGTGTGCAAACTTCTGGTCTGTACTGTTTATATACACACACACACACACACACACACACACACACAGCCAGCCTCCCCAGGGCCTCCATGTGTCATGCAGGCAGCCTCCCCAAAGCCTCCATGTGTCATGCAGCCAGCCCCCCAGGGCCTCCATGTGTCATGCAGCCAGCCCCCCCAGGGCCTCCATGTGTCATGCAGCCAGCCCCCCCAGGGCCTCCATGTGTCATGCAGCTAGTTCCCCCAGGGCCTCCATATGTCATTCAGACAGCCCCCCCAAGGCCTCCATGTGTCATGCAGCCAGCCCCCCAGGGCCTCCATGTGTCATGCAGCCAGCCCCCCAGGGCCTCCATGTGTCATGCAGCCAGCCTCCCCAGGGCCTCCATGTGTCATGCAGCCAGCCTCCCCAGGGCCTCCATGTGTCATGCAGCGAGCCCCCCCAGGGCCTCCATGTGTCATGCAGCCAGCCCCCCCAGGGCCTCCATGTGTCATGCAGCCAGCTCCCCCAGGGCCTCCATGTGTCATGCAGCCAGCAAAATAAAAAACAAGTACCTCTCTTCTCCTTCCGACCCCTGTGACCTCGGTAGTCACGCCCCTACCCCATATGTCACACACCCTGCTCCCCATACAGCCTGCACCCCCATATCACACACACTACACCCACATATGTCTCACACGCTGCCCAACATATCTCACCCTGCCTTTACCCCAACTTACCCCTCTCAAACACTCTGCAGCCCTTCACATCCTTCTGTCACAGTCTACACCCCTCATATGCCACTCAATCTGCAGGCCCCCCCATCCCCTCATGTCCCCTCTTTTCTCATTACCAGTCATGTGTCCAAATCTACTTCAGGAATCAGTAACTTCTCCTGCTATCTGCCCAGTAAACCTGTGTCTCCTCCCACACAGTCACATGGGCATGACATCATCGCAGGTCCTGGCAGGATGGATTCCGTCTTCTGTGCAGGAGCACTTCTGCTCTGACGCAGGTCAGAGAGCCCCTCTACTGACACCTGGCCCCACTGACTCACAGGCCGGCCCCCTGGTAGTCAGCCACCACACAGCGTATCTTCTCTCTTACAGAGAGGAGCCGTCTCTGCAGAGCGGCTGCCAGGCCCCTATAAACTTGCGGGCCCGGTCGCAGTGGTGACCTCTGCGACCGCGGTCGTTACGCCCCTTGTGGCAGCCGAGAGTCTCAATTCTTCTTTGAGGGATTTTCATCCATTGTTCCTTCCATCCATTCATCCAGTTTTGTGACATTCCTGTGTCGTCTTGAATGCACTGTTCTTTTGCGATCTACCCACAGACTTTTAATGATGTTCAGATGACGGGACTTTACGAGCCATTGCAAAGCCTTCAGCTTGCATCTTTTCAGCTAGTCTATTGTGTATTTTGACATGTGTTTAGGATCATTAACCATTTGTACGTAGAAGCAATCCTCTTTTCAACTTCAGCTTTTTTATAGTAACATTTCTGTGAGAGCTGCTCAAAGGATTGCTGAAGAGGCAAATCAGAAGCCCCATCTGACTGCAAAAGACGTCCAGGAAGATTTAGCAGACTATGGATTTGTGGTACATTGTTCTACTGTTCAGACACTGGTACAAAATATTGCCTTCATGGAAGAGTCATCAGAAGAAAACCTCTCCAGCATCCTCACCATAAAATTCAGCAACAGAAGTATGAAAAAGAATATCTAAACAAGCCTGATGCATAAGTCCTGACGACTAGAGATGAGCGGACCTGTGGAAGTTTGGGCTCTGCTGGTCCAACTTTTTTTTAAAAATTTCTGTTTTGGATCTGGACCTGACTTGAACTTCATTTGAAGTTACTGATTGGCAGTTCGGGTCTCCACCTAAATGCAGCTAGCCATAAACAAAACAGTTTGGGGGAGGGTGGGCTGTGTTTTTTTCCATTTTGTTTTTTGTTTGGTCCACACTACACCTGATCACATTGTTGTTACCCCCACTGCGAGCCAATCAAATATTGCAAGCGGCTCACACTGAGTTGAACACCGAGCATAGCGATGCTCTCTTGAGTGGTTTGCATTCATAAAGCACCTGAACTACGAACCCGAACTTTGTTTTCTTGGAAAAGTCTGAGTTCGTACCTAACACCGAACTTGAGGTTTGATCATCTCTACTGAGGACAGATGAGGTTAAAATAGAACTCTTTGGCCACAATGACTAAAAGTGTGCGGAGAAAAAAGGACACAGAATTTCAGGAAAAGGATATCTTGCCAACCATTAAACATGAGGGTGGATCAATCATGCTTTGGGGTTGTGTTGCAGCCAATAGCACGGGAAATATTTCACGGGTGGACGGTCGTATGGATTCAATTACATTTCTACAAATTCTTGATGCAAAAATAACACCATCTCTAAAAAAGTTGAAGTTCAAAAGAGAATGGATAATGCTATGTGAGTGTGCAATTATTTTCTCGTACACCGTTCGTATGCAATCGATTTTTTTTCTTAGCAACTATTATATTAATTTACAGGACCATTTACAGTGTTCTATGCTACAGAATGGTAAGGTTATTATAAAAAAACAGGTGCGACTCAGATGGTTCATGTAGCGTCCGTTTATTTTCTCGCACACATAGATCTGAATAGCTAGCTGACTCTCGTCCAATTTATGCGTCTACTGGCTTGCACTCATATATATATATATTAGTGCTCACTTCAGTTATCCTATTCAGTTATATGTAGTTTTTTTTCTGAATGTGAACACAGCTCCGCCCCTTTCGGCCATGTTTTTTCCATCTCCTATATAAGAAAGTCCTTAGTTACCCCTCTCCACCCATAGCAGTTTTTAATTGCAATGAGATGACACACAGTTAGGGTCACAGAGCTAGGGACCCCAATATAGAGATATACCTTGACGAGGTTTTGGGGCTCAGTTACATTGATCAATGCGATTGCTAAATATCTCCTTTTTCCTAATATTCATAGCAGGTATGCAATTCATTATTCACATGTTCAAATTAGCAAGTAGCATTTTTCATTGTATATTCCAATATTTTTCCATATGCTTGAGGCATTATACCATTATCTAAGTTTGATGTGCAGCCTTATTCTTATATATAGTATGTATTTTTGGCTTGCACTCATATATATATATATATTAGTGCTCACTTCAGTTATCCCATTCAGTTATATGTAGTTTTTTTTCTGAATGTGAACACAGCTCCGCCCCTTTCGGCCATGTTTTTTCCATCTCCTATATAAGAAAGTCCTTAGTTACCCCTCTCCACCCATAGCAGTTTTTAATTGCAATGAGATGACACACAGTTAGGGTCACAGAGCTAGGGACCCCAATATAGAGATATACCTTGACGAGGTTTTGGGGCTCAGTTACATTGATCAATGCGATTGCTAAATATCTCCTTTTTCCTAATATTCATAGCAGGTATGCAATTCATTATTCACATGTTCAAATTAGCAAGTAGCATTTTTCATTGTATATTCCAATATTTTTCCATATGCTTGAGGCATTATACCATTATCTAAGTTTGATGTGCAGCCTTATTCTTATATATACTCGCAGCATGCTGTGATTTTTCAAGGGAAAGTTGGGAGGCCCCTAACACATCAGACCAAAGCTGGGGAAAGTGCTACCCATAAGTCAAATTCGTCCCTTTGGCTATTTCAGTCTGGCACACAGACCGAGATAGCTAAGGGGCTGAAAACAGGGGCCACACCATGTCCTCGCAAGTCGTCTGTTTCCCAATGTCACCGCTAACTACATTCTCAGGATGCAGACAACGGTGAATACATTGGTGGAACACGGAACCCCTGGTTCTTTCCACCAATCATCCTGTAAGATAGCAGACACAATGAAGTCCCATCATTGCGTCTGCTGCATGGAGAGTCTATTGGTTCAGCCCTATACAACAATTATGGTTTTTCATGTGGCCCCTTGGGAAAATTAATTGCCGACCCCTGCATTACACTGTTGGCTGATCAGGTTCAGCTGACTTTATTCTAATGTGTATGAGGGTTATAATACTGGACTTTTTTTTTTTTTCCAATGCAAAAAGGTAATCAGGAACTTTTGAAAGATAATTGCAACAAATTGCAGTGAAAATGAGGAAAGTCGGAAAAAAAGTACATCTAAAAAAAACAGCTATGATGTGTTTTTATGTGATAAGTCTTAGAAAAATTAGATAAACTCCATCAGTAAATAAACCTTAACTTTTATAATGCATCACTCTACTATTTGGTTAATTAGCACAGCTATTATTTGATCTCTGTGGACAAACTGGTATTGTAATGATGTTGTTGCTGACAATAAGAGTCTCTAAGGATATGTGAAGTTTTTAGAAGCATGCAAAAACAAGTTTGTAAGTGGAAACCACTTCACTAAACACTTCTTCAATGATAAGATTTTAGAGAATTTCCGTTTCCTGAAGCACTTTTGAATAGTTTTGGAAGAGTTTTTTTTCCTTGCAGGCTTCGAATAGGACAGTTTCTAGAATGGAGAGTTGTCCATCAGAAGCTGTTTAAAGAGTATGTGCACACCATGGGTTTTTTTTAGGTCCACTCCGAAACACACCTGAAAAAGCACAAAAAGTTCAAAAGACTTAACATTCTTTTCAATGTAAAAATCACTTCCTGTGCCTAGGTACAGTCTTTTAAGCGCTTCAGGTATACAAAGATTTCAAGTGGTTAAAAGAAGTGAATCCTTTAGGCATTTTCTGCTTTAAAAACTCTCCACACCTTACAAGTCAAAGAGAAGTCATCAAAAAATGCTAGTTTGCAGAATAGAGTTAAAAAAAAAAAAGTCCAGAAAAAAAAAGAAGCTTCAAACATGCTAATAAAATGTAACAAAAAACAAGCATGCCAGCAGTCAAAAACAAAAGAGAAGAAACTTCCAAAAAACAAAAAAAAAAAAAAAAAAAAAAAAAAAAAAAAAAAAAATCGCCAGAATTACAAGGAGAAAAGGAGCATTTTTTTGTTTTAACAAATGTCTGACCTTATGACCAGCAACGTGGCTTCAATGTAGAGATATTTAGAAAGAGTCTCAAGTGAATTCTCAGAAAGTTGAAAGTTGGACAAGTGTCATGCATATCTTATGTCCTTGCGAGATGGCAATCCAAGTAACCAAGATGTATAAAATGTATCCTGGCTTATAACTGCCTGGCACGCAGACAGGGCCGGCTCCAGGTTTTTGTGGGCCCCGGGCGGAAGAGTCTCACTGGGCCCCATCCACACGCAGACACGCACATACAGACACGCACACACACATACAGGCATACGCACATATACATATTTGAAGACAAACTCACAAAAATACTTATAAACAGACAAATCTATAGTCATACACACTGACATACATAGATACACATCATTGCATACAGACACATACCCGCTTGTCTCCATTCAGCTCCTCCTAGACATGTGGCTGTGCTGCATGATGGTCGTAACAGACATGGCCGTGCACAGTGCACACTGACACTGCTGTATATACATCACAGGAGGGGCAGGGGGTATAGACATTACTGGGGGGCATAGATGTTACTGGAGTAGCAAACAGCTCTGGGGGTATACACATTACTGGGGTGGGTTGCACATACGGCTTTGGGGGGCTGCACATATGGCTATGGGGGGGCGCACGCACAGCTCTAATCCATACATACACACTCACACAGCTCTGCTACACACACCCCTTGATAGCACTGTTGCACACATCTCTGCTGCATATGTACAGACACAAACACACACACAGCTCTGCTGCATATATACACATCACTGCTGACCGAAGACTATATGCATACAGCTTTGCTGCACACATCTCTGCTACGCTGCCCAAACAGCACATAGTCATAAAGCTCTGCTGCCCAGAGTAAATACACACTCTGCTGCCCAAAGAGTATATCTACACACAGCTCTGCTGCAGACACATACTCGGCTCTGCTTCACCCGGACACACACTCGTCTCTGCTTCACCCAGACACCCACTCGTCTCTGCTTCACCCAGACACCCACTCGGCTCTGCTTCACCCAGACACCCACTCGGCTCTGCTTCACCCAGACACCCACTCGGCTCTGCTTCACCCAGACACACACTCGGCTCTGCTTCACCCAGACACCCACTCGGCTCTGCTTCACCCAGACACACACTCGGCTCTGCTTCACCCAGACACACACTCGGCTCTGCTTCACCCAGACACACACTCGGCTCTGCTTCACCCAGACACACACTCGGCTCTGCTTCACCCAGACACACACTCGGCTCTGCTTCACCCAGACACACACTCGGCTCTGCTTCACCCAGACACACACTCGGCTCTGCTTCACCCAGACACACACTCGGCTCTGCTTCACCCAGACACACACTCGGCTCTGCTTCACCCAGACACACACTCGGCTCTGCTTCACCCAGACACACACTCGGCTCTGCTTCACCCAGACACACACTCGGCTCTGCTTCACCGAGACACACACTCGGCTCTGCTTCACCCAGACACACACTCGGCTCTCCTGCACCCACACACACACTCGGCTCTCCTGCACCCACACACACACTCGGCTCTGCTCCACCCAGACACACACTCGGCTCTGCTCCACCCAGACACACACTCGGCTCTGCTTCACCCAGACACCCACTCGGCTCTGCTTCACCCAGACACCCACTCGGCTCAGCTTCACCCAGACACACACTCGGCTCTGCTTCACCCAGACACACACTCGGCTCTGCTTCACCCAGACACACACTCGGCTCTGCTTCACCCAGACACACACTCGGCTCTGCTTCACCCAGACACACACTCGGCTCTGCTTCACCCGGACACACACTCGGCTCTGCTCCACCCAGACACACACTCGGCTCTGCTTCACCCAGACACACACTCGGCTCTGCTCCACCCAGACACACACTCGGCTCTGCTTCACCCAGACACACACTCGGCTCTGCTTCACCCAGACACACACTCGGCTCTGCTTCACCCAGACACACACTCGGCTCTCCTGCACCCACACACACACTCGGCTCTCCTGCACCCACACACACACTCGGCTCTGCTCCACCCAGACACACACTCGGCTCTGCTCCACCCAGACACACACTCGGCTCTGCTTCACCCAGACACCCACTCGGCTCTGCTTCACCCAGACACCCACTCGGCTCAGCTTCACCCAGACACACACTCGGCTCTGCTTCACCCAGACACACACTCGGCTCTGCTTCACCCAGACACACACTCGGCTCTGCTTCACCCAGACACACACTCGGCTCTGCTTCACCCAGACACACACTCGGCTCTGCTTCACCCGGACACACACTCGGCTCTGCTCCACCCAGACACACACTCGGCTCTGCTTCACCCAGACACACACTCGGCTCTGCTCCACCCAGACACACACTCGGCTCTGCTTCACCCAGACACACACTCGGCTCTGCTTCACCCAGACACACACTCGGCTCTGCTTCACCCAGACACACACTCGGCTCTGCTTCACCCAGACACACACTCGGCTCTCCTCCACCCAGACACACACTCGGCTCTGCTCCACCCAGACACACACTCGGCTCTGCTTCACCCAGACACACACTCGGCTCTGCTTCACCCAGACACACACTCGGCTCTGCTTCACCCAGACACACACTCGGCTCTGCTTCACCCAGACACACACTTACTTACTGTTGTAGTTATCTCCTTTTAATGCAAGGGGTTTTAGATTATGATGGGACATGATCTGAGACATGTGCAAACGCGGCTCTGGGGGGCCCCACACACGTGGCTCTGGGGGGCCCCACACACGCGGCTCTGGGGGGCCCCACACACGCGGCTCTGGGGGGCCCCACACACGCGGCTCTGGGGGGCCCCACACACGCGGCTCTGGGGGGCCCCACACACGCGGCTCTGGGGGGCCCCACACACGCGGCTCTGGGGGGCCCCACACACGCGGCTCTGGGGGGGCCCCACACACGCGGCTCTGGGGGGGCCCCACACACGCGGCTCTGGGGGGGCCCCACACACTCGGCTCTGGGGGGGACAGCACATAGTTGGGGGCCAGGACATACATCTCAGGGGGAAAAAAGCCCATGCAGCTCACTGGGGCCCATAAATCGGGGGGCGGGGAGGGTTGTAGAACATACCACTCAAATCACTGTGGAGAGGGGGCCCAAACAGCGCTGGAGGGCAGCGTTGTGCTGGGGGTCGCTGGCTGGCACTGTTCCTTGTCTTCATCTGTGGGACAGTGACTGGAGCAGGACGCTGCGCGATAGCTCCGCCCACAGATGAAGTTCAGACAAGGAGTTTACAGGGAACGCTGTGGACAGCGTGCCTTAAAGGGACAGCACCTGCAGTTTCCTGCAGAGGACTGTGGTTCCCAGAACTCGCGAATGGGCCCCCCCGGCTGTCCAGGGCCCCGGCATTTGCCCGGGTATGCCGGGTGGTGACGCCGGCCCTGCACGCAGATACAGGAGCAATTCAGGGCTCATTTGAGCGCCACTGTAGTCACGAATCAGCTTTAGATAACCAGGTTTAGGGCTTGCTTACAAGAGCATAAAATTGGACACATATGGGACTTCCGGGAGGCGGAGCTTCGGAATGGCCGCTTTTTAAGAGAGCTCCCTGTTACAGCCTGAGAAAAGCCCATATAGAAATCAGCAGAAGGCTTAGGCTAGTTTCACACTTGCGTTGAACGGCATCCATTGCATTGCGTTGTGTGACGGATGCAACGGATGCGTTGCATATAATGGCACAACGGATGCAACGGATTGTACAAAACAATGGAAAGCTTTTTTTTTTTTTTTCCTTCTTTACAGTTTTACCGGCAGCAGACTATTGTGAACGATCAGCTGATTACCCGGTGGCCGGGCGCTCAGCTGAGCGCTCTCACATGCCGGCAGCCGGGCGATCAGCTGAGCGCTCTCAATAACGATGCTGCGTCGTCCAGCGGATGCGACGCTGACACTTGCGTTACAGTGCGTCCTCCATACAAGTCTATGGAGAATAGTGCAGTGCGTTAACGGACTGCGCTATTCTCCATAGTGACGGACTGCGCTGAACGCAAGTATGAAAGTACCCTTACCGAAAACCAGGCAGTGGGGAAAAGGTCAGGACAAGGGCAGTGCAGCGTTAGCCCGGCTCTCCTGTGTCCACGGGGGTCCTAGAAGCACGTCACACCAAGCAGCACCAAGCTGAGCATACAGAAGAGTGCACGCTGTGTTTACCTGTCACACAGAGCTCCGTGGACAAGCCGACCGTCCGAGATACTGAGTGAGGGGCGAGGGGGGAGCAGTGAGCCCCGGGAGACATTCGGCTGTGAGAGCAGGTCAGGAGATAAACAGTAGACAGAGGGCTGGGTAGGGAGGAGCTACATCCCAGCAGGTCTCATCTAACTTAGGCTACTTTCACACATCCGGTTTTTGCTCTGCGGCACAATATGGCGCTCTGCAGAAAAACCGCAACCTTTTTTTTGCCGCCGGTTGCGGGTTTTTTTGCATAGACTTACATTAGTGCCGTATTGTGCCGCATGGGCTTGCATTCGGTCCGGTTTTTGCCGCATGCGGCAGATTTAGCCGATGCCGCGGCCGGATGGAACGTTCCCTGGCACGTTTTTTGCTCCGGCAAAAAAAAACGGATTGCGCCGTATCCGGCCGCTGCGGCGCATTTTTCAATGCATGCCTATGGACGCCGGATGTGGCGCGATGCGGAAAAAAACGCATCCGGCCGCCGCATGCGGTTTCTTCCACTGCGCATGCTCAGTAGCATGCCGCAACCGGAAAAAAACGGACGGGCCGCATGTAAAAACTTATGCAAAGGATGCGGTATTTTCGCCGCATCCGTTGCATAGGTTTCACAGCCGGATTGAGTCGCACTGCTCAAACCGGATGTGTGAAAGTAGCCTTAAACAGCTGCTGCACAAGACCTGTAATCTGCAACAGTAAACAGAGGCAGATAAGCCTGAAGTGCATCAGAGCTCAACTTGATTAACCACTACTTCACCAGCACTGACAGTATAAAAGAGGGTGAAAAACAAAAAAAAAAAAAATAAAAAGAAGTGGTATCAGTCATCTGGCCTGCCTTCTGGCTGTTGTTTTTTTTCAAGTAACATCTATACACTGTCATACACAGCGTGGAAATAATTGTGAAACAGCCAAGTTTACCACACAGATGTAATTAAGCTTATGTTATTGTGACGTCACCACAGTCTCTAAAGAAGCTCCATATTTACAGTACTTACTATGGATACATTTGTGGGCAAGAACAATGCCACACAATCAAGTAAAGGAATTAGACCGCAAAGACGAAACCAAAATGCACCCCCATCTCCAGGTGCTTCCCCTGAGGCAACTACAGATGCACCCCAGGCCACTGCTCAGGCCATCATGGCTCTCTTTTTGCCGGTGATTGATGGGCGGCTGGCAGCCTTCCAGTCTTCATTAGACGTTATAGTCACCAAAGTTAATGCCCAGGGTTCAAGGCTAACAGATGTGGAGCAGAGGGTCTCTGACATGGAGGACTCTGTAAAGGAAATTTCAGAGATGCTGGAGAGCATGAATAAGGACATTGCTGTATTGCTGGACAAGGTAGATGATCTTGAGAACAGGTCTAGACACAATAATTTAAGGTTGGTGGGCCTCCCTGAATCGGTTCGGCAAGCTGATCTACTGAAACTCACTTCAGAATGGCTACCAGGAGCTTTGAAATTGGATCTAAAGTCGGGGCCAATTGCTATTGAAAGGGCTCACAGAGTGGGCTCACCTCGAAATGATGGAGAGGTCAGACTCAGACAAGTAATTTTTAAGGTCCTGGATTTCCAAGACAAGTTCAAATTGCTGACAGCATTTAGGAAAAAATCGCTCACTTACATACAATAACTGTAAATTGCTTTTGTTCCAAGATTACTCAGCAGCCTTGACAACAAGACGCAAAGCCTTCAATCCAGTATGCAAACTATTGGAGGAAAAAATATTCGCTTCAGTCTACTGTATCCTGCTGTTCTACGCTTCACTACAGGGGGAAAGAATTGGACTTTTGAAGATCAAAAGTTGGCTTTAAATTATCTTCTTCAGGAAAATGGAGCTTCGCCAGCAGCCAATATAGACACTTAAATCGGAGACGTCACTGTGCTACAGTTCTGATGTTCATTCTCTTTTTCTTTTTTTTCTTTGGAGTCAGGACTGCCAGAGAGGCAGGTGACATTGTCATTAGGCTAATGTTTTTGTTTAGATGGGAAGGGGTTAGGGGGCTCTGCGTGCGTACCTTTAGTTTAGCTCTCATATGGGTTGTTGCGTTTACTCGCTGGGATGGACATGGGAACCCAAATAGGTTGTTTATAATTTTACAATTAATTCCTCCTTCTGGAATAGGATAAATGACTAACACAGAGAGCACAAATGTGTCCACGATTAAATCGCTGTATTGGTGCTCCTGGAATGTTAACGGGTTAAACTCTCCTATTAAGAGGAAAAAGGTTTTAAATTATCTACATCGTTTAAATTGCCATATTGTCTTCTTACAGGAAACACACTGGATGAAGGGCAATCACCCATTTCTTCACAGCAGAAAATATGCCGTATGTGCAGAAGCGTCATTTACGAGAAAGCAAAGAGGGGTAGCTATATTGATCAATAAGCATATTAGTCATGAAGTTCTGGAGGTTTCAGAGGACCCTTTGAGGAGATTATCATCGGTGAAAGTGAAGATAGAGGGCACTATCTACAACTTAGCAAACATATATGCACCAAATATTCCTGATCCACAGTTCAGAGCCAGATTGATCGAAAGTATCACAGGTTGGGATATGACTAATTTAATTGTAGGCGGAGATTTCAATGAGGCTCATGATGGGATTTTAGACAGGTCAAGTCCCCAGCCATCTCCTCTATTGATGCTCTACAGTGGTTTGCAATATCTCATCAATCAATTGGGACTAATAGACACATGGCACACGCAGCACCCAATAGATAAAGACTATACATTTTATTCACATGTCCATGACTTACATACACGGATTGATTATTGGCTACTAAGCCCAGCACTGGTGCCACATTTACTTTCCTCCAACATCCTAGACATCTGTATTTCGGATCATGCATCTGTTACTTTTAAATTGTTATTATCTACCACAATACTACGAGAAGGAAGGTGGAGGTTTCCTTCATATTTATATCAATCTGAGGATTTCAAAGCTTATTTACGGAACTACTGGAGCTTTTATGAGAATGATAATCACGAGCATAGTGGGGACGCTGGTTTATATTGGGCTGCCTCCAAGGCAGTAGTAAAAGGTCAGATAATATCATATGTCAGCCATAAGAGAAAAAAGCTCCTGGAACAAACTATATCAGCACAAAAACTTCTCACGCAGGCATATAGAGATTTTATAAATAACACGGATATGACAAAACAACATTTCTTGGAGGCCAAGGAGGCGGCGGACACCTTGGCCCATGAGATGGCACTTAGTAACCTGGACTACCAGAAACATAAATACTTTAAATGGGGCAACAAACCTGGGAAATTACTAGCTTCTTTAACCAAACCCTTTAGAACCACCACTAGAATCCACAAAATTAAAAAGAAAGATGGTACCATGGTAACAAAAGATGAGGAAATAGTGGAGGAGTTCAGGGCATTCTTTGGCTCGCTGTATGAGGTGGAACCGAGGGAGGTTGACCGGGAAGCTGATTTTATCCATGGTACCGTAGCGTCCATCTTGACAGAGGAACAAAGAGTGGTACTAAACGCCCCTATAAATATTTCAGAAATAGTACAAACTATTGGCACTCTTAAACTAGCCAAAAGCCCAGGTCAAGACGGATTTAGTAACGAATATTATAAAATCTTGGGAGCCTCTATCTGACCTCATTTATGTGCAGTGTATAATAAAATAGTCACGGATAAAATAATTCCCGACAGGTTCAATGAGGCAAACATTATAATATTACCTAAGCCAGGAAAAGACCCACTACAGGTGGAGGGATACAGACCCATCTCATTACTCAACTCTGATTTTAAAATCTTTACTAAAATACTGGCTGGTAGATTACAACAAGTGATTCCAGATCTTATTCTGCCCTTCCAAACGGGATTAGTGCACGGGAAATCCATCACCTATAACATCACGAAGGCTATTGGGGCTCTCTCATAGTAGGAAGCATAGATGTACCAAACATATAGTAGTTAGCCTTGATGCGGACAAGGCCTGACAGGGTCTCTTGAGCCTATTTACATAATCTTTTGGCATGTGGCCAGGTGGGATCCTGGTTTTGCGAAGCAGTCAAGACGATATACACAGAACCTAAATCTAGACTCTCTATAAATAATACATTCTCTGAGCCATTTGAGGTACAGAGGGGAACGAGGCAGGGGTGTCCCTTGTCACCTTTATTGTTTAATTTGGCTCTGGACCCAATGTTGAGGACCCTACATAATTTAGCAATATTTCAGGGCATGAGAGTCAGTGGGACAACAATTAAACTTTTGGCTTTTGCCGATGATATTTTATTGCTTATTGCTAATCCCTCTGAAGCGATTCCAGAGATAGTGAACACATTGAATAATTTTGGAAAGGCCTCAGGCTTTAGGGTAAATTACAAAAAAACTGAGGCATTGGCAATGTACAAATCGGGTAAAATTGATAACTTATTTCCCTTCCAGTGGTATACCAAGTCCATTAAATACTTGGGGATTCAGCTCCCAGCAAACCCCTTGTTACTATATCAAATTAATTATAAGCCTCTTATAAATTCATTAATACATCTACTCCAATCTTGGAAACATCTGAAAATATCTTTTTAGGCCGATGTCACTTAATTAACCCCTTCACGACCATGGACGGAAAGATCCGTCCTTGTGCCCTGGGCCTTAACGACCAAGGACGGATCTTTCCGTCATGGCGGAATCGCGGCACCGGAGCATCCGGTGACTGCAATATGTTAAACCACAGATTCGGGGAGGAGGGGACCTGTTCCTGACCTCAGGAGGGGTGGTGCCTCCTCCCCGGACCTACGGAGGCTGTGATTGGCTGACGAACGCCGCTCAACCAATCACAGCCACTGTAATGTTCCAGCCATTTAAAATGACTGAAACACTGAAATCCAGCCCTGGCCAGTGCAGCTGTAGCACTGGCCATTGGCTGGAGCTGGGTGACCTCACTGGATCACCCTCCCCCAGCTCCAGTAGCTCTGATTGGAGAGATCGGCCTTGTGACCGATTTCTCCAATCACAGTGGACGTGTTACCGGTGACCGCCCCCATCAGCTTCACTTGTCGTCCCTGCAGCACGCCAGCACAGTGAGAGTACACAGTGCAATGGCAGGGCGACAAGCTCCGGTCCCATGCTGTTATGAGAACGGAGCATGGGACCCCGAAGTTGCCGCACTGCCATTGCACTGTATGAAACCGGCGAAAAGCCTCCCGATCCACCGCCGCTGCCCTCCGTGATCTGCCACCTATCTCCCCGATCTCCTGCCCGCACCCCCACCCCTCGTATCTGCTGCCCGCACCCTCACCCCCACACCTCCCGATCCGCTGCCGCTGCCGCCCTCCATCTGCCACAGTGCCACCGCTCCCTCCGATCTGCTCCCCTCCGTGATGTGATGTGCTGCGCGATCCCTGTCCTCCTCCATCTGTCATAGTGCCACTGCTCCCTCCGATCTGCTGCCCGGCCCCTCCCCCTCATGATCGGTGCCCGCCCCCTCCCCTTCGTGATGTGATGTGCTGCACGATCCCTGTCCTCCTCCATCTGTGATAGTGCCACTGCTCCCTCCAATCTGCTGCCCGGCCCCTCCCCCTCGTGATCGGTGCCCGCCCCCTCCCCTCCGTGATGTGATGTGCTGCGCGATCCCTGTCCTCCTCCATCTGTCATAGTGCCACTGCTCCCTCCGATCTGCTGCCCGGCCCCTCCCCCTCGTGATCGGTGCCCGCCCCCTCCCCTCCGTGATGTGATGTGCTGCGCGATCCCTGTCCTCCTCCATCTGTCATAGTGCCACTGCTCCCTCCGATCTGCTGCCCGGCCCCTCCCCCTCGTGATCGGTGCCCGCCCCCCCTCCCCTCCGTGATGTGCTTCTCGCCCCCTCCCCTACGTGATGTGCTGCACGCTCCCCCCACCTCTCACCCCCCTGGTCAGCTACCCGCCCCCTCCCCTGTCACCCCCGTGATGTGTGCTCCCTCCCCTGTCACCCCCGTGATGTGTGCTCCCACACCTGTCACCACCGTGATGTGTGCTCCCTCCCCTGTCACCGCCGTGATGTGTTCTCCCTCCCCTGTCACCGCCGTGATGTGTGCTCCCTCCCCTGTCACCACCGTGATGTGTGCTCCCTCCCCTGTCACCACCGTGATGTGTGCTCCCACACCTGTCACCGCCGTGATATGTGCTCCCTCCCCTGTCACCGCCGTGATGTGTGCTCCCTCCCCTGTCACCGCCGTGATGTGTGCTCCCTCCCCTGTCACCGCCATGATGTGTGCTCCCTCCCGTCACCGCCGTGATGTGTGCTCCCTCCCCTGTCACCCCCGTGATGTGTGCTCCCTCCCCTGTCACCGCCGTGATGTGTGCTCCCTCCCCTGTCACCACCGTGATCTGTGCTCCCTCACCTGTCACCCCCGTGATCTGTGCTCCCTCACCTGTCACCCCCGTGATCTGTGCTCCCTCACCTGTCACCCCCGTGATCTGTGCTCCCTCACCTGTCACCCCCGTGATCTGCTGTCCGCTCTCCCTCCACCTCTCACCCCCGTGATCTGCGCTCTGCTCACCTCTCACCCCGTGATCTGTGCTCTGCTCACCTGTCACCCCCGTGATCTGCTGTCCGCTCTCCCTCCACCTCTCACCCCGTGATCTGTGCTCTGCTCACCTGTCTCCCCCGTGATCTGCGCTGCGCTCCCTCTTCCACCTCTCACCCTAACCGATCTGCTGCCTCCTTCATCTCCTGTGATCCTGCTGCCTTGATCCATCCTGTAGGGTAACTATCCCCAATCTCACCTCCCA
This sequence comes from Anomaloglossus baeobatrachus, assembly GCF_048569485.1. Taxonomy (NCBI): domain Eukaryota; kingdom Metazoa; phylum Chordata; class Amphibia; order Anura; family Aromobatidae; genus Anomaloglossus; species Anomaloglossus baeobatrachus. Next base: position 296,851,354 of record NC_134354.1, read on the forward strand.
CTCCCCTTCCCTGCCATCCCCCCTTCCCCCCCATCCTCTGCCGCTCCTGCATCCACTGCGCCCTCTCCCATCCGCCCCCACCCTATCCCAGCCGCCGCCGTCTCACATTCACAGATGCTCCCTTTATATGCCGCTGCCCCCCCATCTGCCGCCGCCCAATCTGCCGCCCCCCAATCTGCCGCTGTTCTGATCCATCCTGTAAGTATTGTTTGTAGCTCTTTTCTAACTATCCCCAATCGCATCTCCCACTCCCTCTCCCCCCCCTCCTCCCCCACCTGCCTGCCGCCAAGTGCTGATCAGCTACATGATTGGCTGATCAGGTACGTAATTGTTGCTCTAGTTTTTGCTTTTTTTTGTGTACCCCAAATAAAAAAAACAAAACAAAACATGTACAATTAGGTACCTGATCAGCAATCGTCCTGCAGTCGTACTCGACTTTGGACAGGACTTCTTTTTTCCATCCCACCTAGTCCCCCACCCCTCCTTTTTTGCAGAACATTTGTGCGTGCACCCTATTTTTTTTTCTATGCCATGGGGGTCTTGTTTCCAAAATGGGGTCACATGTGGGGGAGGTCCACTGTTTTGGCACCTCAGGGAGTCTCCAAACAGAACATGGAATACGCTAATTATCCCAGACAATTTTGCGTTTGAAACGTCAAATGACGCTCCTTGCATTCTGAGCCCTGCTGTGCGCCCAAACATTTCATTTCCACCACATATGAGATGTCTGTGTACTCAGGAGAAATTGCACAATACATTTTATGGTGCAATTTTTCCTGATACCCTTGTGAAAAAAAAAGCTACCTGGTTGAAGTAACAATTTTGTGGTAAAAAAAAAAAATTTATTTGCATGGCTCAACTTTATTAACTTTTGTGAAGCCCCCAGAGGTTCAAAGTGCTCAATAAACATCTAGATAAATGCCATGAGGTGTCTAGTTTCCAAAATGGGGTCACATATGGGGGAGCTCCACTGTTTCGGCACCTCAGGGGCTCTCCAAACGCAACATGGTGCGGCTAACCTATTCTAGCTAATTTTCTGTTCAAAAAGTCAAATGGCGCTCCTTCCCTTCCGAGTCCTGCCGTGCGCCCAAACAGTGTTTTTTCGCCACATATGAGGTATCTGCGTGCTCAGAAGAAATTGCCCAACAAATTTTGGGGGTTCATTTAATCCTACTACCCTTGTGAATATGCAATATTGGAGGCTAAATTAACATTTTTGTTGCAAAAAGTAAAATGTTCATTTTTTCCTTCCACATTGCTTTAGTTACTGTGAAGCACCTGAAGGGCTAATAACCTTCTTGAATGTGGTTTTGAGTAGCCTGAGGGGTGCCGTTTTTGGAATGGTGTCACTTTTGGGTGTTCTGTGTCATGTAGACCTCTCAAAATCACTTCAAATGTGATGTGGTCAATAAAAAATGTGGCTTTGTAAATTTTGTTGTAAAAATGAGAAATTGCTCATAAACTTTGAACCACTATAACTTCCTTAAATTTTTTTTTTTTTCCCCCAAATTGTTCTGATGTAAAGTAGACATGTGGGAAATGTTATTTATTAATTATTTTGTGTCATATGTCTCGTTGGTTTTAGAGCATAAAAATTAAAAGTTTGAAAATTACAAAATTTTCAAAATTTTCGCGAAATGTCCGTTTTTTTCACAAAGAAACGCAAAAAATATCGGCCTAAATTTACCACTAACATGAAGCCCAATATGACACGAGAAAACAATCTCAGAATCACCGGGATCCGCTGAAGCGTTCCAGAGTTATAACCTCATAAAGTGACACTGGTCAAAATTGCAAAAAATGGCCTGGTCTTTAGGGTCAAAATAGGCTTGGGGCTGAAGGGGTTAAAATGGTAGAATTCCCCAAAATAATGTTCTTATTTCAGACTCTCCCATTGCTTCTACGCAAATCAGATATTAGGCTACTAAATTCATCCTTTGGAAAATTCATTTGGGGGAACAAGGGGCGTACTAGGATCAGCTTAATCAAGCTTCAATTACCAAAAGAGGCAGGGGGCATAAATCTTCCAGATCTGGGCAGATATAATCTAGCAGCAAATTTTAGATATGTGGTGGACTGGGTGCGAGGAATATCTCAGTTTGCCAATGTACAATTGGAACAACAGCTATGTTCACAAGTTTCGTTAACAGCATTGCTGCATTTAGGGAATGAGGAAATACCGAGTGAGGTTAGGGATCATCCAACACTATGGCATACTATACAAACGTGGAGGAAGGTGAGGAAACTCGGTAAAATTAAACACTTAAAAGTTCCCCATTTCAACCCTCTATTGGAAATCCGGGATTCCTCCAGGGTCGCCCTCCGAGTATTTATGAAACATTGTCAATGCAGGGTTCTGCTTATGCTGTAGATCTATTGGAACCTGATTGGTCGTTGCTTTCTTATGAGAAGGCGGCACACTGCATCTTCTTCTTCACATCTTTTTCTTCAGGCGCGTAGCTTGGCACAAAAATCTCTCGTTGACAAGCCAAAGGGAGATCTTGGAGGAAATGTGGATAACTTTCTTAGGAGGGCAAGAAGCCAGGCGTCCTCGACTAGTCAGGTTTATTCAATGTTGCGTACAGTTTGGACATGGGAGGGGAAAAAAACGGGTCCAGCAAAATGGAAGGTAGACATGCCAGAGTTCGAGGTAAAGGATTTCTTACAAGCCTTGCTGTTGCAACGTAAATTTCTCTCGTCCAGTAGCTATACAGATATGGCCTTGATGATTCTACATAGAACATACATTACTCCAAAAATTCAATCAAAAATGGACACAACTGCCTTATACTCATGTTCTAAATGTGGCATAAGAGACACTGACATGTTTCACCACTTATGGGACGGTGTTCAGATACAGGGAGTATGGAGAAGCGTTCTTGGGCCTCGGCCACTAGGAAAAGTATCCTACATCTCTGGATAAGCGCTAGAGAGGGTGCTCAGGATTTACCCAAACAATACTAATGTTCATATTCAAAATGGACTGGCTGGATGCACTGTCAAATAAGTAGAAGTTGACTAAAGCGGGCTTTACACGCTACGAGATCGCTACAGCGATCTCGTTGGGGTCACGGATTTTGTGACGCACATCCGGCCGCTGTAGCGATCTCGTTGTGTGCGACTCCTAGGAGCGATTTTGGATCGTTGCAAAAACGTCCAAAATCGCTCCTCGTTGACATGGGGTCCATTCTCAAATATCGCTGCTGTCGCGTGGGCGAAGTTGATCCTTGTCCCTGCGGAAGCACACATCGCTACGTGTGACGCCGCAGGAACGAGGAACCTCTCCTTACCTGCCACACGCCAGCAATGAGGAAGGAAGGAGGTGGGCGGGAAGTTCGTCCAACTCATCTCCGTCCCCTCCGCTTTGATTGGCCGGCCGCTTAGTGACGTCGCGGTGACGTCGCTGTGATGCTGAACGTCCCTCCCCCTTGGGGAAGGGATTATTCGTCAGTCACAGCGACGCCGCCAACCAGGTAAGTGCGTGTGACACTGCCGTAGCGATAATGTTCGCTGCGGCAGCGATCACCAAATATCGGCATAACGATAGGGGCGGGTGCTATCACGCTCGCCATCGCTAGCATCGGCTAGCGATGTCGCAGCGTGTAAAGCCCACTTAAGCGTTTCTTTGAAACATTCTTTACTTACTGTATACCTAGCTTGTCTACAGTGCTTAAGGATAGACTTAAATCTCAGTTTGGACAGACCTCTTGGTACCTTCTTGAACTGCTCAATGGACACATACCAATTGCATAAGTTAGCCATTTTAAGTTGCTATTGGTCGCATGCAGAGGGGAGGGGGGGGCAGGACTGTTTTGATTATAATGTCATCAATGGAATGCTCTTTGTATAAGAGCAGATTGCAAAAGTAATTCTGTTAAAATTCAATAAAAAGAGGTTTAAAAAAAAATAAATAAATAATTGGACACGTACAATCGGATAATAAATTGGATTGCACTTGGATCAATGTTATTCAATGAGGCAGTGCAGATATGAAAGGTTTTAATTTTTTCCACAGCTGCGTTCAGCAAGCAAAAAAAATCTGAGCATGCTGCAATTTGACTCCGAAATTGGTAGTGTGAGAAAAATATCAAATACGATATGGACCATCAGTATGGCATACAATTTTATATCAGATGGTACACACCTATTCATTAGAATGATTGCATGCAAATATCAGACTGCACTCAGATGTCATCCAAGTGCAACATAATATATGACGACAGACAAGGGATAAGATGGAGAAATTAAGTTCTCCATTTTCACCTCCTTTGTGCTCTGATTCTCGCAAGCGCGAGAATCGGATCACAATAAAAGGACACTCAGAACTGAGTTTGAGCCAAGTGTCATTTGCAGAATAGGGATGATTCTCTCACATGGGAGAATATATGCTAAGGTGAGTGAGCACTTAAAGTGAGAGTTACCGATGTTAAGCAGCTCGCATTACTGACTTCCACTTCAACTCGAAATATTCCTGGCTGGGTTGTAATGTAGAGATACTGGTCTCATTTTGAAGGTGATCATTGGCCCCAAATCACTCATGCAGCTGTGATCGAGGTTGAAAAACTGTTTGGTAGAAAGGGAGAAGGCTAGTCTGCAGGCAGCTAACGTGCGTGTCATAAGATATTGGTATAGGTAGAGATAATTATCAAAGCTTAGGCAAATATTTTTTTGGTGTATACTTAAGCACTTTAATAGAAGTTATGTAAAAACAGACTCACAGATATTCAAGTGTATCACAGAAGGGACCTGTACTGTTTTATTATAAAGTGCATAGCTTATCATACATCACAGGCGTAGTGTATATACTAGACAAATAATACCCAAGGAAAGAGTATAATGAAATCGTCTTACCACCAATCAGTTCAGGTGGTATCCACCAATCAGGTCAGGGGTTAAGCACTCTACTGTATCTAGGTGGCTATTCAGAACAGCCACACATTAACATCATGGAGGTTGTAGTGCCACAGATACTCCCTGCTCCTGACGAGTTTCCTCCATTGATTCATCAGGGGACTGCAATAGGTGGCAAAAAGGAGATTAAACCACAATAGCGGTCCAAGAGATTAATAAAAATTTAAAATGACGTTTTTGTTTTAAGACAGAAAGACATACAAACAAGCAACAGCTGAAGTTAGCTGCAGTAAAGGCCTGACAAAGCATCACATAGGAGGAGACCCAGTGTATGGTGATGCCTGTGGGTTCCAGACTTCAGGCAGTCATTGCCTGCAAAGAGTTCTCTACAAAGTATTAAAAATGAACATTTTATTAATGATAAAGTTAATTTGCCAATTACTTTTGTGCCACTGCCCCTATTTTTGTAGAAAAATGGTTGCAATTCCTAAACGTTACATGAGATATTTTTGTTCAACCACTCACATGGTAAAAAATGAAAAAATCTTAACTGACAGATGTAGGGGTAATCGTCAGGTTAGTAGATTAGTAGTGTTTGGAACCTGCCCCACGCCAGCACATCAAACCCTGATGTTGTGTAAAAATGAACTTTATTCCTCCCGACAGAGTTCGGGTTTCAGTTATTGGCAATATGCCAGCGTGGATTCAGTCACCACCTCTTTGTATGGAGCGCATTAAAGCAGCTGTCAGTCAGTGCTGAGGACACAGTTACAGCCACCGCTCTGGATACCTAGAGCAGTGTCTGGATTTCAGTCATCAGGGTGGCGCCGGTGCGGGTTCAAATCCTTCCCGGAGGAATATAGTTACCGTATTTTTCGCTTTATAAGACGCACCGGATTATAAGACGCACCCCAAACAATAGACAGAAAAAAAATGGTAAAAAAAGAAAAATTGGGTCCGAATCATACTCTGGTGTTCTCTTACTGGAGGAGGGCAGCAGTGGTGGTGAAGCGGGGTCACAGGAGGCAGAGGTTGTGCTGGCAGGCGCGGCGGGTCAGTGGCACCGAGGTCCGCGGTGGCGTCCGTGGTTGCAGGTGCGGTGGCGTACGTGGTGGCAGGCGCAGTGGTGTCCGTGGTGGCAGGCGCAGTGGTGGCGAGTGAGTCGTGTAGCAGGCCGGTGCAGTGAGTGTTCCAGTGTCCGCGATCCCGGTTCAAATGATGGCGCCTGGAGCGGCGCGTGTGCAGATGGAGCTCTCATCCAAGAGCTCCATCTGCGCACGTGCCCACTCCCGGCACCATCATTTGAAACTGGGACCGCGGACAAACTGGGTAACCTGCTGCACAGCCACCCGCCCTGCACGCACAGAGTGGAAGCCAGCAGGCTGCCCGCCCACCCGGCGTGTAAGCGGCCGGGTACCTGTGCTTGCATGCATGCGGGTGGCAGCCAGGTGCCTGTGTGCGGGAGGCAGCCGGGTGCCTGTCGGTGCCGGCTGCCACCCGCACACAGGCACCCAGCTGCCGCCCGCATGCAGGCACAGGCACCTGACTGCCGCCCGCACAGGCACCCGGCTGCTGCCTGCACGCAGGCACAGGCACCCGACTGCCGCCCGCAAGCAGGCACGGGCACCCGGCTGCCGCCCGCACGCAGGCACAGGCACCCGGCTGCCGCCCGCACGCAGGCACAGGCACCCGGCTGCCGCCCGCACGCAGGCACAGGCACCCGGCTGCCGCCCGCACGCAGGCACAGGCACCCGGCTGCTGCCCGCACGCAAGCACAGGTACCCGGCCGCCTGATCGCCACACAGACAGGACCCCCAGGTAAAGCTATATTCAGATTTTATGACGCACCCCCCCATTTTCCTCCCAAATTTTTGGGAGGAAAAGTGCATCTTATAATCCGAAAAAATACGGTAAATTCCTCCCAGCAGTGTGCAGACACTGGGCAGGTTCCAAATTTAGTTATACAGTGTATTAACCCAATATCTGAATGTTAATAGTGGGGGGGGGGGGGAATCCACTTGACAGGTTCCCTTTAATTAAACCTGAAAGTCTACACGTCAATTGCATTTTAGTTGTTTAATTTTAAATAAAAAAAATAGGGGCATGCACAGGCCAAATCACGAAGAATTACTATTGGTCACTTTTTCTTTAAAAAACTTCAATAAAAAGCAATAAAAGTCTCACAATCCTAAAACTTAGACAAGTCAAAACCAGGTTTTTGGTCTCATCTATAAAATACTAGCTGTAGTACCCGGGCGTTGCCCGGGATAGTAACTGTCTCTCTCCCAGTCTCTGTCTGTGTGTCGCTGTCTGTCTGTCTCTTTCCTTGTCTGTCTGTGTCTATGTCACTGTCTGACTATTTCTATCTCTGTCTGTATTTGTATCAGTCTATCGGTCTCAATCTCTGTGTCTGTCTGTATCTCTGTGTCTGTCTATGTGTGTGTCTGTCTGTCTCTTTTCCGTCTGTCTTGGTCTGTCTCTTTCCCCGGGCTTTCTCTTTCCCCGGGCTGTCTGCCTGTCTCTTTCCCCATGTCTGTCTGTCTGTCTGTCTTTTTCTGTCTCTCTATCCATCTCTCCACCGACATCATATAACCTCACGCATAAGCTTCAACTAACAGTTTATTTTGTTCCTATAGCAACCACTGACAGTTGCTATAAATAACCTATAGCTCCCACCTACATTCAGTTTAATAGCGGCAGGATTTTAGAAACTAACTGTAAAGCACGGGGTTACATTTTTCTGTCAAAACACAGTCTACGACGTTCCCTCGTCACATGAGGCGTCTGTGCAAAATATCGTGATTGTAAATGCGACGGTGCGGATTCCTTTAGCGGACACACACACACACACACACACACACACAGCTTTATATATTAGATAGACATAGGCCTAAATATAAATAAATATTATATATATGAACTCAGCACAAGTCAAACTTTAATTTTAAAGAAGGCGTGGTTTATCTAACTTTCTGTTCGGGTCACAGTTTTAGCTGACAATATCAAGCTTTTTTGCCGAAAAGATTTTGAAGAGGTTTTTTTTTTTTCAGACTTTGACGGATAAGTGCTATTTCTTCAGGATTCAGTTCAAAGAAGTAACATGCACTGTTTTCTACCAGGTATTTTTTAAAGCCTTGCCAGTAAAAAGAAGTTAAGAAAAAAAAAAACAACCATAAAGACAAGTAAAATCCTTTCCCCAAAGAAAAGAATTCTGTAATAAACAGAAATCTTTTCAGGCAGCTACGACCTGGAACCTGCCTAAAAAAATAATAGGGTTATGTGCATACAACATCTTTTTCAAACTACCTCCTGGGACCTGCCTGAAAAAGCACACCGAATCTGGGGCAAAAAAATGAACATAGTGCACAGCAATGTACAGGTAGTCCTCGACTTACGACGTTGATCCGTTCTTACGCGGCGTCGCAAGCCGAATTTCGACGTAAGTCGGATCATACGTTCATACAGTACTGTACCATAATAACAGTACAGTATCATATCGCCTTATGATATCCACTTTCACCTCCATGGTGATGGCCTTCCTTTTCTTTGATGCACTGGTATCAGATGAGTCTGGCTTACGTTTGGGAGCCATAATGAAGGGTGTTATGGCGTGCTGAAGACTCGTTTTCCTCTGTACGGCACTGGACTCTATTCTTCCGCTGCTGCACGTAGTTGCACGTAAAGCGTCGTATAAAGCGTCGTAACCACGAAACGACGTAACTCGAGACCGCCGTAACCCGAGGACTACCTGTAATAATTACATTGCTGTGCACAAGTTCAGTCTTTTCTGTCTGCTTTTAGCAGTGTCAGGGATCAGAAACCTTGAAGCAGTTAAAAGAAGTGGCCTGTTCATTCTTTGGGTGGATTCCTAGGGGAAGTGGATTGCCATTGGAATGGAAAGGATCCTGTGCAGTGAGCGGCTGCTACACCCTGGCTGTAAAATTGTGCAGGCAGTATCCAGGAAAGAAGCTGGCAGTGGAACCGCAGGAGACCCTGTTTCGAAGAAAAAAAAAAAAAGGAAGAAGACGACTACTGCTAGCACAGAAAAACTCAGCTTAATACCCTACAATCATCAGTCCACAAACTACTAGCAACATTGCACAGTTTTTACTCAAGACACTCAAAAAATGGCATCCTTAAAAGCCAGCTTCTTGTGATACATTAAAAAAAAAAAAAGCAAAAAAGGAAAGAACCTACACCTGTGTCCTACAATAAACTGAAGAAAAGCATTATATGGGGAGTACTCCAAAACATACCCTTTTCTTGCTCAAGTCACTGGGGGAAATACACAATGTGGAAAGACCCGAGGGCGGGAAAGGCCAGAAAGAACCAAACAAGGTTGCACAATTCAAAGCAGCAAGTCAAGACCCTGCTCTAAGAAAAAGGTCTGATAATGTGAATTTGTGCACCTTGCACAACTCCATAAAATGCAGAGACAACAATGTAGCACAGCCCTCTGTGAAAGCGTTTATGGAATGAGCTATAAACCAGAATCGAGGTTGCCTAGCCTTGACCTGCTGCACGTTATTAAAGCAAGAGACCTTGCAATCACTTAGGGTATGTGCGCACTAGGCGTTTTTTTCACGCTGCGTTTTTATGTGCGTTTTTGTCTAAAAAACGCACCCGCGGCTAAAAAAACGCGGCAAAAACGCATGCGTTTGACGCGATTTGGTGCGTTTTTTGCTGCGTTTTTGCTCACTGCGTTTTTAATCAGTGCACAATGCCATTAAAGATTGTTGATGAAAAAAAAAAAAAAAAAAAGGTCTGATGTCATTTCCTTCTTCAAAATGTTCATTGTATGCAGGAGAGCAGACAGCAGCTGCAGAACTACAAGTCTCAGCATCCTCCATTCACTAGTGTATGCAGGAGAGCAGACAGCAGCTGTAGAACTACAAGTCTCAGCATCCTCCATTCACTAGTGAATGCAGGAGAGCAGGCAGCAGCTGCAGAACTACAAGTCTCAGCATCCTCCATTCACTAGTGTATGCAGGAGAGCAGACAGCAGCTGCAGAACTACAAGTCTCAGCATCCTCCATTCACTAGTGTATGCAGGAGAGCAGGCAGCAGCTGCAGAACTACAAGGCTCAGCAGCCTCCATCCAGGACTGTATGCAGTTTTTTGCCCAAAAAGAAAAAAAAAATGACATGGGCTTCGCCATATTTTTCTATGCTAGCCGGGTACAGCAGGCAGATACGGGCTGCCCCCAACCCCCAGCTGCCTATTTGTACCCGGCTGGGAACCAAAAATATAGAGAAGCCCTTTTTTTTTTTAATTATTTCATGAAATAATTAAAAAAAAAAAAATGACGTGGGCTTCGCCTAATTTTTGAGTCCAGCCGGGTACAACTAGGCAGCTGGGGATTGGAATCCACAGTGCAGGGTGCCCATGCTTTCTGGGCACCCCCACTGCGAATTGCAGTCCGCAGCCACCGCAGAAAATGGCGCTTTCATAGAAGCGCCATCTTCTGGCGCTGTATCCAACTCTTCTAGCTGCCCTGATGCCGGGTGGCTAGCTAGGTAATAATGGAGTTAGGGCTAGCTGTATATTATCAGCTAGCCCTAAGCCCGAAATTCATGGTGTCACGCCAATATTAGACATGGCCACCATGAATTTCTAGTAATGATAAAAAAAAAAACACAACACACAGAAAAATATTTTTATTAGAAATAAAACACAACACAATTAGTGACTCCATCTTTATTGAAATTAACCCCCCTCCGCAGTAATCCTGGGTCAAGGGTCCCGCGCCGTCCAATCCGGATCCAATATCATCTGATCGGTTTGCTGGAAGGCAAAGCGATCAGATGATGTGTCAGGTTCAAGTGCCTGAATCCCATCACACATCAGCTGATTGTATAAAAGCCGATTATACAATCAGCTGATGCATCAGTAGAAAAAAAAAAAATAATAATACTCACTTATGTGCTGTGGTGATTACCGGCAGCTCCTGGAGCGATCGATTGGACAGGAGTCTGATCCTGTATGATCGCTGCAGCAGCTGCCGGTAATCAGCTGATGAAGTCCCCTGACAGCAGGATCAGCTGATAGCCGGCCGGGCGCGAAGAAGCCGGCGAGACTACGATCAGCTGATGCGTCAGGTGACTGCATCAGGTGATCCCTCGCCAGGTCCTGCAAGCAAGGTCCTGCCGGCCGGGGAGACTGCACACAGCCAGAGCGGCGGTACCGGGAGGAGATGGGAGCGGGCATTGCACCGGACCCTGCAGACAGGTGAGTATATATGACATTTTTTTATTTTTCTACTGTTCACTTTGGTTTTCGCCGCTGCCTCCACCTCCCGCCCAGACACGGCGCCGCACGGAGCTGACATGCACAGGACGGGAGGTGGAAGCAGCGGTGCCGGTACCGGGAGGATTCCTGCTTCTGTGTTTACCAACAGAAGGAATCCTCTTCCTGTACACGTCACTGTAGTGCCCACCCCTTGCGTGTATAGCTGCGTTTTTAGTCATAGAAACGCGGCTATATGCGTTTTTCATTGCGTTTTTAACATCTCATTGAATTCAATGAGTGAAAAACGCAGAAATAATTGACATGCTGCGTTTTTGTGGTCACCACAAAAACGCAGCTAAAAAAAAACGCTGTGTGGGGACAGCACTTATGAAAACCCATTGACATTGCTGGGGAAGCAATGTCACTGCGTTTTCAGCACAAAAACGCGGTAAAAAACGCCGCTAAAAACGCGGCAAAAACGCCTAGTGCGCACATAGCCTTAGAGTGGTGCTTGGAGAAGACGGCCGGCGGTGGTGGAAGTACCAACTTGTATCAGGCAATAGTCTCCGTATGGAATTTCTAACTATATTTTTACTGAAACACTAGTGCACTTCAGAGGAAAATATGCCTGGCTGTAACTGTGCAGGCAGCTCTGATTCATTCTACCCACGATTTGGCCACAATCATTCTGCTGTCAGAATCTATTTTAATAATCTCCTTGACAAAAATGCCCTCATCACCATCAGAGACAGGCATATTTCCTTTCAAAAAGGAAAAGCAAGCAGGCCCTGAACGCATGTATTACCAGCAAACAGTCCACATCACCAATACAACAGCACACTTAGGGTTCATTCACAAGTCAGTTTTTCACGTATGAGTGCTATTAGTTTTTTCACATATAGCACTTGGACCTATGACAGTCTACAAGGCTGTGCACAGTGATTTGTGCACAATCACACAAACAGGTCTGATATTGATCCGAGTGTTGGATTAAACTCAGCAATTAAAGTCTACAGGTCCATGAAAACATCGCACATGCCATCCAGGTACTGTTTTCACTTTTTTTTATAAGGGAAAAACACTGATTAAACTCTGATCAAACAGATGAAAATCACTGATAAAACTCAGACAATTTTATTTGACTGAGCCCTAATTCATATGCTTTACATGCTACTGGGTGCCAAAGAAGGAGTCCATATTGGGGAGACTAAGGGGTACTTTGCACGTTGCGACATCGCTACTGCGATATCGTCAGGGTCAAATCGAAAGTGACACACATCCGGCGCCAGTAACGACGTCGCAACATGTAAAGCCTGGATGCGCCGTTAAACGATCGCAAAAGCGTCGAAAATCGGTGATCTGTGTCGTGTCGGACAATTCCATAATGTCGCACCAATAGGAGATACGATGTTGTTCCTCGATCCTGCGGCAGCTTACATCGCTGTGTGTGAAGCCGCAGGAGCGAGGAACATCTCCTACCTGCCTCCACCGGCTATGCGGAAGGAAGAAGGTGGGCTGGATGTTTACGTCCCACTCATCTCCGCCCCTCCGCTTCTATTGGTCGCCTGCTGTGTGACGTCGTTGTGATGCCGCACGACCCGCCCCCTTTGGAAGGAGGCGGGTCACCGGCGAGAGCAACGTCACAGTGCGTGTGAAGCTGCCGTAGCGATAATGTTCGCTACGGCAGCTATCACAAGATATCGTATGTGCGACGGGGGCGGGTACTATTGCGCTCGGCATCGCTATCATCGGCCTGTGATGTCGCAGCGTGCAAAGTGTCGCGGGCGGAGGGAACGCGCTCGCCATGCTCGGGTCCGGGGCTCCTGCTGCTGCTGCTTGGTGGCTCGAGCGGTGGGCCGGACCCGGGGACTCGAGCAGCGCTCCTCACCCGTGAGTGAAAAGGGATAATTGGTTTGGGGAGATAGTTCGTGACGCCACCCACAGGACGTGGTGATGTAGGCACCACCGCTGCTGGTGACGGGGATCCCGGGAGAGATGGTAGGGAGCAGCTAGGATGTTGTCCCCTCCGTGGGTAGGGGTCGGTGCTCCCGGGGCCCGGTGATGTAATGGGGAGGCTGGATGGCTGGGATGCAGGGACAGCGCAGCGCGGCGCGGTGCCAGGCGGAGTGTACTCACTCAGACAGAAAGTCACAAAGTCTCTGGTAAATCAAACGGCGGGATGGACGGGTCCCACAGCCGGCTGCAGTGTTGTTGTGCTCTCCCCGGACGGCTGATGGTGGCTGTCTTTCCCTGCACCTGTGTAGACTGTGTTGACTCCGATGGTTTCCCAACGGTAGTCCGCTCCCCGGCGTATAGGTAGCGTAAAAGCCCTTTTGCCCGCAGGCGCTGGCCCTTGGATCTCTAGCCTGCGGCGGTGGCTGTATATCCTCACGGTGTGGACTGTTGCCTTCTGTCGGGACTTGGTTGTTAGGAAACCCCTGGGGTTCCTGTCACACTCGGATTTGACCGTTGTCGGCGGCTCCAAGCCTAGTCGGGGTCCGATGGCCCTGCCTGTGTGCTTAACTTCACTCCGCTCCCCGGTTCGGTACCGGTGGGCCACCGCCCAACCCCGGTCCTACGGTTCCGCAGAGATCCGTTAACTACTGCAGACGGCCACCACCGTCTGCCGACCTTGCTGTCAGTGCCTGGGCTCCCACCCAGACACTTGCAGTTTGTGACCTCTCACTTTCACCTCCTGAACTGATCTACTGCTTTTCCCGCCTTCAGGCCTGTGAACTCCTCAGTGGGTGGGGCCAACCGCCTGGCTCCGCCCCACCTGGTGTGGACATCAGACCCTGGAGGGAGGCAACAAGGGTTTTTGTCTGACTGTTGTAACTGCCTAGGGTGGGGGTGTGTATGTTGTTATGTCTGTGACTACCTGGCTAGTCCAGGGCGTCACACACAGTACCCCTAAGGCGAAACTACAATCAGTGATGAATTTACACAGACCGACCCTGGATGTGCTGTTGGAAGACAACACTGGATACAGTAGGAGAGACCTAAAAGTCTTAACAGAAACTGAACTATTCAGACCGTCATATGGGGGAAAAATAATCATACTGCTACTGTAGATTTCAGCAATTGTTGTTTAAGAGAAAAGGTTTTCTTCTACATGTAAATATGGGAACTTCAATGCAACCTTGGAGTGGCCAATTGCTCCATCAACTTTCTGCCATGCCCCATCAATTACAATACATGCTATTTGCCACACACAGGAATACATCGCATTGGTGGCTGATGCTGACAGGACAGGGATAAGAACACAGACATAGCGTCAGCGTACGTGCGCTCTTATTTCTCTTTCCTGTGTATAATGGCTGCATGTTGCTGGGTGATCCTGTGTAGTGAGCGGCTGCTACTCCCAGGAAAGGAAGATGACAGCTTAGGCTAATTTCACACATCAGTTTTTTTCCATCAGGCACAATCCGGAAAAAAACGTGTAAAACGGATCCGGGCGCCAGATCCGTTTTATCCCTATTGATTTGTATTAGCACCAGATTGTGCCTGATGGCCTTGCGTTGCATCCGGCTTTTGCCGGATCCGTCATAATTGCCTAAAGCGGCGGCCGGAGGGAACGTATCTTATAACGTTTATTTGTCCAGCAAAAAAACCGCATCGGGCCGGATCCGGCGCGATATGGCGTGTTTTACAATGGAAGCCTATGGACGCTGGATCCGGCGTAATGCGGTAAAAAACGGATGCGGCCGCCGGATCCTTTTTTTGTAAACTGAGCATGCTCCAATGTATTGAAAAAAAACGGATCCAGCAAAAAAAACGGACGAAAAGGATGCAAAAACGGATGCACCGGATCCGTTTTTTGACGGATCAGGTATATTGGAACTGTCAAAAAAAAGGATCAGGCACATCGGTTTTTGCATATTCTGCGCCGGATCCGTTGCATCAGGCACACGCCGGATTGTGCCTGATGCCAAAAACTGATGTGTGAAATTAGCCTTAGTCTACTTTCACACATCCGGTTTGAGCACTGCGGCTCAATCCGACTGTGAAACCTATGCAACGGATGCGGCGAAAACACCGCATCCTTTGCATAAGTTTTTACATGCGGCCGGTCCGTTTTTTTCCGGTTGCGACACGCTACTGAGCATGCGCAGTGGAAGAAACCGCATGCGGCGGCCGGATGCGTTTTTTCCGCATCGCGCCGCATCCGGCGTCCATAGGCATGCATTGAAAATGCGCCGCAGCGGCCGGATGCGGCGCGATGCGTTTTTTTTTTGCCGGAACAAAAAACGTTGCAGGCAACGTTCCATCCGGCCGCGTCATCGGCTAAATCTGCCGCATGCGGCAAAAACCGGACCGAACGCAAGCCCATGCGGCACAATACGGCACTAATGTAAGTCTATGCAAAAAAAACCGCAACCGGCGGCAAAAAAAGAACGGTTGCGGTTTTTCTGCAGAGTGCCGTATTGTGCCGCAGAGCAAAAACCGGATGTGTGAAAGTAGCCTTAGTGACAGTGTGTGATCACTCACTCCTCTCAGCATCTGTAATCGGCTCCTGCAATACACAGGAGAAGGATAAGAACCTGGTCCCTGCACACACTTAGGCTGCTTTCACACATCAGTTTTTTGGCATCAGGCACGATCCGGCGAAAAAACTGATGTGACGGATCCGGCGACAAAACGGATCAGTTGCATCAGTTTTTTTTCCATCAGTTCCTTCAGTTTGACAGATCCGGTGTGATACTGAGCATGTCAGTTCAAAAAAACGGATCCGGTAGCCGGATCCGTATGTTGCCGCATTATGCCGTCCATAGGCTTCCATTATAAAACATGCCGTACGGCGCCGGATCCGGCGCAATCTGTTTTTTTTTGCCGGACACAAAAACGTTCACTTCAACGTTTCATCCAGCCGCCGGACAAGTAAATTTTGAAACGGATGAAACGCAAGGCCATCCGGCACAATCCGGCGCTAATGAAAGTCTATGGGGGAAACAACGGATCCAGCGGCAACAGTCGCCGGATCCGTTTTTTTCATATTTTTGCCGAATTGTGCCTGTTGGCAAAAAACTGATGTGTGAAAGCAGCCTAAAGGCTACTTTACACACTGCGATATCGGTCCCGATATCGCTAGTGTGGGTACCCGCCCCCATCTGTTGCGCGACACGGGCAAATCGCTGCCCGTGCCGCACAACATCGCCCACAGCCGTCACACATACTTACCTGTCCGGCGACGTCGCTGTGACCGGCGAACCGCCTCCTTTCTAAGGGGGCGGTCCGTGCGGCGTCACAGCGACGTCACTGAAACGTCACTGAACCGCCGCCCAATAGCAGCGGAGGGGCGGAGATGAGCGGGACGTAACATCCCGCCCACCTCCTTCCTTCCGCATAGCGGCCGGGAGGCAGGTAAGGGGAGCTTCCTCGTTCCTGCGGCGTCACACGCAGCGATGTGTGCTGCCGCAGGAACGAGGAACAACCTCGTTACTGCTGCAGTAACGAGATTTGAGAATGGACCCCCGTGTCGCCGATTAGCGATTTTGCACGTTTTTGCAACGATGCAAAATCGCTTATCGATGTCACACGCAACGGCATCGCTAATGCGGCCGGATGTGCGTCACGAATTCCGTGACCCCAACGACTCCGCATTAGCGATGTCGTAGCGTGTAAAGCCCGCTTAACACGGTGTATACAGGCGCTTAACCGTAATATGTGTTTATTCTCTAACAACACATTTACTAGAATCTACTGTATCAATATGATTTTAATAGCAACTAGGTCTTGTATATGAAGGTCTAAATAGATCAATTTCAGTTTTAGGGGTAGCAGACTCCCTTTAATACAGAAAAGGAATTTTAAAATTGATAGGCTATGTGCGCACGTTGCGTAATTACATGCAGTTACGCTGCACTTTGTAGCGCAGCGTAACTGCATGCGTCCTGCGTCCCCTGCATAATCTATGGAGATTGTGCAGGGGCCGTGCGCACGTGGCGTTTTAGAGTGCAGCGCTTCGGCTGCTGCCCGAAGCGCGTGTTCTAAGAAGTGACATGTCACTTCTTCCGTGCGCTTTGCCGGCAGTCCCCGCTCTGTCTATGGCAGGAGCTGCAGGCAGAGCGCATGGAATCGGCTTTTTTTTTTCACTACGGACATTTTCTGCAGCGATTTGAAGCGCACGTGTGCTCTTCAGATCGCTGCAGAAATTTCTGCAGGGCTAGTACGCAACGTGCGCACATAGCCTAACACATGTATTTATGACCCATTACATGGACAGAATTCACACCTGTAAACCCCAGAAGACTGAAGCCAGATTTCTGAACTTCTAGGCTTTTACCCTTATTGCTTTTCCATCTATAGCAAAATCCTGAGTTTTATGGTGTTGTCTTCTCTTATTAATTTATCACCACAATTACAATGTCTTAGTGTAAGATCTCTCAAATGTAATAGTAGTCAATTAAGAGTAAACTCCCTGGATGAAGAGACCTCGATACTCAGAGCGCTTGTAAATCCATTTCTGATTAGCCAATAAAGACGGCACTCCTACAATACGTTTCTCTTTTACAACACTCAAGTATTTACCATCACAAGCGGTGCTGTATGAAGTGACATGACATTTTTCCACTAGAATTCTTATTAGCCATCAGGAAGGGCCATTTTATAATAAAGCTGAAGAACAGCTAATGCTACCAGTGCGCCCATAACTGCAACAAAAAGAGTTAAAAAGTTCACATACCGCATTTGCAATGCAAGGCTTTCTTGATAACTAGATAAGCCCATGTCAGAAATGGTGTCCGAGGATATAGACGCTGGGGAAGAAGATCGCTCCTTGTCTTCTAGAAGGTCAACTTTAACCATAGAGCTAACTTCATCTTCAGAGTTGTCCTCCGATACAGAGCCAATAATGAAGCGGGAATGGTTATTCAAATCCAACACTTTCAAGTTTGGTGGTGTAGATTCTTCCATTTTTCTAGGTCAGCTTAAAAAAGGAATAAACAACATGAGGGACATTTTAAATTAAAGAAGTTCTCCCAGCATTTATTTTTCCAAATCGTCTCCAAATATATATGTGACGCAGTCTAAGTTTATTAAAAAAAAAAAACAACTTTCTGATGGCAGTTTTACATGGTTTCCACCATTGCGCTGGTCCTCTTCTGGACCACGTAACTTCAGATCAGACTAGCTGGCTCCCACTAAAAGCTGTGTGAGCCGGCTCATCTGAGGAGCAGTCAGAAGAGGACTGGAGTGATTCTGGAAGTCAGACAAAATGACAATCTCAGTATTTTAATACGCTCATGCTACAATACATTTTTGTAAAGGAATAGTTAAAAAATAGCTTGGAGAACTACATTATCTTAAATAGTGCAAGAGATCCAGACATTTTACATTAACAGTGAATGTCCCTTTTGAGCTTGGTGTACATCTTAAAAACAAACAAACAAAAAAAAAACAGAACAAAACACAACAAAAACAAAACAACACATTGTATTTCTCAAAGCAGAATATCAGGATCAATGTGGCACCCATGTGGTCTGGATGCCATAGCAGTGTTGCCCTCCCCAAAAGGGTTAATGCTGAGCCTGGAGGTAGTTGGCCAGTAAGTACCATCATTCAACACAGTTTCTCCCCCGGCCCAGCAGAGGGAGCTCTAAACCTGGGAGTTCAAGGGAGATCCCTTAAGCGCTGACCTGGGGGAGGAGTCAGACAGTCTGTGAGGAGAGTGAGGAAAGAACTCAAGTAGTGTGGTGTGTGAGCTGGGCGCTGAGCCGGACCGCTCAGCCCAGGAAAACACCGCCTACAGTGAGGCAAAGAGGAGAGGGACACCGGGGAGTGGAGCGCAGCCAGCTCACCCCGACGTCATCGCTGGCAAATCGAATACTGGAGTTCGGGGCAAATTGAATCCTCGAGTACCGGTGGTCGCATCCGGAGGACAAGAGGACGTCAGGTCTCCTGAGCACCCCACACCTGGAGGCACAGCTGTAAAGCCAGGACTTGGAGCCAGAATTAGGAGAGCGGCACCTGTGACAGTCCATGCAGCCTGCCATACGGGAGAGGTAATAGATTACCTCGGAGAACGACAGAATGGGTCTCAGCATCGCTGAAGCAGCGGGACCCTGTTTACACAGACAGAGCGTAGGGATCATGCCTCATTACTCACCTGGCCAGTGTGCGTTCCCTGACCGTTTCCAGGCTACCGGATCGCCATTACCATCTGTAACAGGCTCCCTGGAGGTCACCAGTTGGGGACAAGTAAGGGAGAAGGTAAAAGAAATCATTGTCTGTGTCTGTTCCTTTCCACTGCCCTGTCAGACCTGCACCTCATCAACATCCACCATAGACTTTATAAACGGTTGCCCCGGGGTACCCGCTCCACCTGTGGGGAGCAAGAAACACCTCAACTGCCATAACAGCAGCATCGGAGGTCCCATCCAGCAGCTGCGGCTCCAAAGCTGCAATCCACAGGTGGCGTCACGAATCTTATATAAACTTTATTACCATCGTCCCCAATATCACCACATTAATTGACTCCACCAGGGTCACGGAGTTGGGCCCCGCCACCACTGACTACCCCGGACTAGTCCGGCCCGACACAGAGTCACCTAAGGCCCTGGGGCGGGCGAGTCACTTTGGCGTCACGAACAGGATCATTGTGCCCGGTACCACCGGGTACTGTGTGCCTCAGAACTGTATTTAATAGACTGTGTTTTACTGTTGGTGGAAACTGACGCCGCCATTAAAACTGCTGGACGCAAGAAGAAAGGGGGCGTTCCAGAAAAAGAGCGCGAAGAAAGCCCGCCATCAGAGCGATGGTTAGTTAACTCTGCGCTACCCGGAAGAGAGACCCGGAAGAGAAATGCGGAGCCTGGTAAGATCCACTAAGGGGGGGGGGGGGGGAGAAAATGTCCAGCCCAGGTGGAGATGAGGGTGCCGCTACAGCTCCAGCTGCAGTGCCCATGATGCCGCTCACAATGCCATACCTCCCGGGAGCGGCCTGGTTACCACGATACTCAGGGGAGTCGCATGCCCTGAGCGACTTTAAAGAGAGACTGAAAAGGCTATTTGACGTATACCCCATGAGTGAAAGCCAGAGAATGGGCATAATAATAGGACAGTTAACTGGCACAGCCCAGCGTGAAGTAAAGTCCTGGCCCAACACTGAGAAAAGGGACAGTAACACATATACTGGCCAGGTTAAAGGACACTTTTGACACCCGCACTGCAGCAGAAATTAAAGTGAAATTCTTTGCGTGCAAACAAAGGGCACAAGACAGTATACGGAACTATGCCCAAAGCCTGCTTTACACGGGACGACCGATTGTGCGATTTCACAATCGATCGTACCCGCCCCCGTCGTTTTTGCATCACGGGCAAAGCGCACAAACTCGTTTAACCCCCGTCGCACGCACTTACCTTCCAGACGACCTCGCTGTGGGCGACGAAGTCCAAGTGGGAGGGACGTTCGGAATCACAGCGACGTCACACGGCAGGCGGCCAATAGAAGCGGAGATGCGGAGATAAGCGGGATGTTAACATCCCGCCCACCTCCTTCCTTCCATTAAGCCGGCGGGTGGTACGCTGTGTTCATCGTTCCCGTGGTGTCACACGGAGCAACGTGTGATGCCACGGAAACGATGAACAACCTGCACCCATGAAAATAAACGAGATTATGAAAGTTAACGACAAGTACTCACGATTTGTGAGCGATACTGCGTCGCTCAGAGGTGTCACACGAGACGACGTCGGGCGCTATGCCGGATGTGCGTCACGAAAACCGTGACCCCGACAACATATCGCACAATTTATTGTCTCGTGTAAAGCCCGCATTAGGCCGGCTTCACACTTGCGATTAACTTGCACGAGTGCTATGCGAGAAATCTCGCATTGCACTCGGACAAATGTTAATCAATGAGGCAGCTCCCATCTGCTGTTTTTTACTCACTCCAAATCGGACTGAGAAAAAAAAAAAATCGCAGCATGCTGCGTTTTGGTGAGTTTCTAGCGCGAGTCTCTTAAATGCAAGTCTATGGGTGTGTGAAAAAAACGTATATCACATGGACGGCACATACACCATCCTAGTGACATCCGTTTTTCTCAATAGGTTTCTAGCAAGTAGCAGAGAACACTGTAAATGCTCCTGTACATAAGAGTACATAAATAGCAGCTGCTGAGGGTAAAAACTGATTTCATCAGCGTGCTGTCAGTGTGCAATGTTAGAAGAAATCGTCCGACTTTCTAGCATGAGACTCGGTCCGATTTTACACTCGCAAGTGTGATTCCAGCCTTAAACTTACAAGAGGCACTGAGAGCAGTTAAACAGGTGGATCTAAAAGTCTGCGTGATGAAGACAAACTACTGACTGAGCAAGTTTATAGAAGGGCTCCTGTCAGACGCTCACAGAACACAGCTGCGTATTATGGTCCTGCAGAACCCTGCCCTGGACTTTGCAAAGTTTAAGGACCAGGCCATTTGGGTGCTGAGAGAATCTACACCAAATGACACAGTCCCCCTCAGGCATCTTGCCATCACATACTCTGAGGTGGTGGCCGCAACCCGAGCAACTGCAGGGCAGAGGCGCAGACCCTGGATAATGACCCTTCTGCAGACCTCAGACATCAGGTCCAAGAACTGACCAAGAGGGTGGCTGCCCTCACAAAAACAGTGCAGTCTCTACAGGTGACCCCATCGCATGCAAGCATCGAGTTGGCATCCAGTCCAGATGACGTCCCGTGGATGCGGCAAAGGAAGATCCCACCAACCCGAGGAAAAGACACGGACCGTTACTATTCAACAGGACAACCGATTTGCTGCCGCTGTAACCAGGCGGGGTACTACGCAAGGTGCTGTCCTTTAAACGGGCAGAACCTGGGGCCAGGAGCCAACCAACGGGCAGAACCTAGGGCAAGGAGCCAACCCCCAGGTGTAAGGAAACCCGGCTCGCCTTCCTGGCACAACAAGTATGTGTGAGGACGACCGGTCCTTCCTATTGTGCTGGATGGGATTCCTATGACCGCCCTCTTGGGTACAGGGTCCCAGGTAACGACCATCTCTTATATACTGTACAAAAGATACTGGGCTGATTCAGACATCACCCGAGGCCCAGATGATGACTTGACTATAGTAGAAATGGCCAGCCCTTGCCTCAAATCGGGTACAAGGAGGTAACCATTAAAATGGGGCGGGTAGAATTGTCATCTCAAGGAATGATAATTGTGGACATTGATCGCAAAGAATCTAACCCAATGTTAACGATCGGTACAAATGTTATAGAAAATTGTCTTGCCGAGGTGATAATCTTGTTGCAACAGGTGGCTGAAACTGCTAGCTCCAGGCAGCCACATGTCCTACAGAGGGAGATCAGAGCTCTGATGAGGAGGCAGCAGGTAGAGCAGGAAGGAGGTGAAGTTGGCAGTGTGAGGGTAAGTGACCCCTTCCCCTTTGTAATGCTCCCAAGAAGTGGGATGTTGATATGGTGTCGGGCAGCAATAGGCCTCAAGGGTCAAGATTACCAGGCCTTGGTAGAACCTGTGTATTCAGACAGTAGGCCCTGGGATCCTGATAGCCAGGGGGGTAGCAGACGTCCGCAAGGGGAGAGTACCCGTCCGCATCCTGAATTGTGGGGAGGAGGAAGCCAAATTACCCCAGTACGCCACTGTAGCTAAGCTGTACACTGTCAGTAATAATGCCATCAGGGCAGTGGAACCCTTGATCCCGTCTGACCAGGCAGAAGACAATGGCTCCAAGGAACAGCTGGAGGACTGGTGTCAGAAATTACATGTGGGCACCGACTCCACCCCTTCACATCAAAAGCATGCGGTTTACCGGGTGGTACAAGAATACGAGCGGGTCTTCAGCAAACACCCTCTAGACTTCGGGCAGGTAAAAGGAGTCAAACATCAAATCCCCACTGGTGACCATCATCCGATTAAAGAGAGATACCGCCCTGTACCCCCGGCCCAATATCAGAGTGCCAAAGAAATGTTACGGGAAATGAAGGAGGCTGGGGTGATCAGAGATAGTTATAGCCCCTGGGCAGCTCCACTGGTGCTCGTAAAGAAAAAAGATGGCACAATGAGTATGTGTGTTGACTACAGGCAGATTAACCGCATTACACATAAAGATGCTTATCCACTACCCAGAATAGAGGAGTCGTTAGCAGCCTTAAAATCAGCTAATTATTTCTCCACCTTGGATCTCGCCAGTGGGTATTGGCAGGTTCCTGTGGCAGAGGCGGACAAGGAGAAGACCGCATTCACGCCACCAATTGGCCTTTGCGAGTTCAACTGTATGCCTTTCGGGCTCTGCAACGCACCAGGAACATTTCAAAGATCGATGGAGTGTTGCTTGGGACATTACAACTTTGAAACCGTGCTATTGTACCTGGATGACGTCATAGTCTATTTAAAGACCTATGAAGACCACCTGAAGCACCTGGCTGAAGTGCTTGAGTCTTTGTACAGGTATGGCCTGAAGATAAAGCGGTCAAAATGTCACCTCTTGAAGCCAAAGGTACAATACCTGGGTCATGTAGTCAGCGCAGACGATGTGGCACCTGATCCAGAGAAGGTCACAGTAATCAAGGACTGGCCAAGACCCACCATGATTAAGGAGGTGCGGCAGTTCCTTGGGCTGGTGGGCTACTACCGAAGGTTCATTAACGGTTTCACGAAAATAGCAGCACCCCTTCAAGATCTCCTGGTGGGTCAATCAAAGAATGCTAAGAAGCAAGATCCTCCATTCGAATGAAACAGCCAAGTAGAAACATCCTTTTTCCGGTTGAAGATGGCTCTCACAGGAGAAGAAATCCTGGCCTACCCTGACTATGGCCAGCCGTTTGTACTGTACACAGATGCCAGCAATGTGGTATTGGGAGCAGTTCTGTCCCAGGTACAGGGAGGCAGAGAGAAGGTGATAGCTTACGCTAGTAGAAAGCTTCATCCCACAGAAAGGAATGAAGAAAACTGCAGTTCCTTTAAGCTGGAGTTCCTCATTATCTTCTGGGCAGTGACTGAACGCTTCAAGCATCACCTGGCGTTGGCCAAGTTTACCATCTTCACGAACAACAATCCGTTGACCCACCTGGCAACAGCCAAGCTAGGTGCGCTGGAACAGCGATGGATGGCTCGGCTGTCCAACTTTGACTTTACCATCAAGTACAAAGCTGGCCGAAAGAATAACAATGCTGACGCGCTGTCTAGAATGCCTCACTTAGTCGAGTCTGGAGAAGACCTAGATGAACTGGAATAGATAGAGTTACCAGCTTTCCACCAACAAGGCATCTCCCAGTACGTGCATGCTGTAATAGAGAAGCGCTCGAGCCAACAAGGGGTCTCTTTCAACCCATTGCCTCGCCATGGATGGGAGGAAACACAGAACAGTGACCCGTCTGTCCGATTAGTCAAAGAAAAGCTGGTGCAAGCTGACCCGATCTTGGTCCTGATGCTCCACAAGAAGCCCAACAGCTGTGGAAGGAGAGGGGGCGACTGTTTCTCTACAAGGGCAAGTTATGCAAAAGATATGTTAACTGGCGGACCAATTAACTCATCTGGCAAATAGTGGTTCCACAGAGGGATGCCCCTATGGTCCTAGAAGCTTACCACGATGGAGCAGGACACTCAGGATTGAAGAAATGGGAGATTGTATTTCTTGACCGGTTCTACTAGGTTGGCATGAGAAAGGCAATCGAGAAGTGGTGCCGAGAATGTGGCCCGTGTAACCTGAGGCGGAAAGATAATACTAACCAGAGGTTTCCCTTGCAGCCAATCATCACGAAACAGCCCCTTGAGTTAGTGGCCTTGGACCACGTGAAATTAACTCCAAGCTGGTCAGGCTATGTCTATGCCCTCACTACTGTGGACCATTACTCCAGTTTCCTGGTAGTGGTGCCTGTGAAAGATCAAACGGCCAGGACAGTGGCTAGGGCGTTTCAAGCACACTTTTGTCTGCCCCACGGTTATCCTGAAAGAGTACTGACTGATCAAGGCCCTGCATTTGAGGCAGAAGTGTTCCAAGAATTCTGTAACCTGTACGGCTGTAAGAAAATAAGAACAACACTGTATCACCCTCAAACTAATGGACTGTGTCAGAAAATGAGGTTGAAAATCAGGTGGTTATCGACTTGCTCAAGACTCTGCCTCTGGAAGAGAGAAACCAATGGCCAGAGAAGTTACCTGACCTGGTGGACTTGTACAATCATATCCCAGTAAACTCCACCAACTGCTGTGAAGATGTAATTTACCCTCTCACTGTATATGCTGTGATACTATGTCATGATATGCATATTTCCCTGGTTGTATTAGTTGTAATTCATGTATTTCCTTGGGGGAGCTACTGATCTCAATGTGTCTCTCTCATACAATTGTAGTCTTGGCATCTAATGTGATTATGTAAATAGCCTGTCCTCTTCTTTCCAGAGTTGTGTATCTAATCTGTAATTGAATTGGCCAGTGAAGGAATAGTCATTGTTTTGCACAGCAGGGGATCCCTTCATCTACTGTGGCTGGCAGACATATCGGAGCCCTGTGATGGACCAAACCATTGATGATAGGATGTGTGACCCCCACCCCCTGAACATGGTGGGCTGGTCAAGGAGCACAGACAATGCATTCCCCTTTTTGTAACTTCAGAGTGAGCTGAAACTTGAAGAGGGCAGGAGCCCCAGCCTGGGTGGCTGTGGACACGGACGGAGCTAGGCCTGTGTGGCGGCCCGTGGGATTGTGTGGAACTCTTTGGACTACTGTAAGGACGATTGCTTTGTTATCCGGTCCGAGGATTGTCGGGAAGGGCCCCCGAATCTGTTTTACGTGGACTTATCGTGTGCTGTTCTTGTATTCCTGTTAATAAACCTGTTGGATCGTCCCTCGGCCTCGTCCATCCTTTGCTCTGCTGTACACCCCCGTCACAAACTGGTGGCAGCGGTGGGATCAGAGCAGAAGGAATGGAGGACAATGGCTTAACATCAGGAACCAGCACTGCAGAGTACAAGACCTGGACTTTGGGGAGCCTGCAATCAAAGGCCCGTGAAGTAGGAGTTCGTTTCAAAGGACTCTCCAAGGAGCAGCTGATTGAGGCGCTAGAAGGAGTCTGCTCGCAAAATGACGTGGAGGAAGGATCCTCACAGCAAACGGAAGAAAGACGGCAGCCGGAGGTAGATACCCAAAAAAGTCAGTGGGTTGTGTGGTACGAGGAGGAGATGGCCTTGCTGGGAGAGGAGACCACCATAGAAGATAAGAGGGAGGCCATGCGTGGAGCTAAAGAGAAGGAGCGCAGGATGGAGGAGATGGCACTGCTGGATAAGGAGCTCGCTGTGGAAGCCGCGAGAGGTTCCAGACAGACTGTAACCCCAGCACCCATCATGAGGGAACTTCCCAGGGTGTCCCGCAAAGACTTTAAGCCGTTTAATGAGGCTGCAGGCGACATTGAGGGCTTCTTCCAGGACTTTGAGCATCAGTGTCGATTAATGGAAGTCCCGGACAGGGAGCGTGTCCGGCATCTGGTTGGGCTCCTAGAGGGGGGAGCTGCTGAAGCCTATAGAGCTATGGACCCTCGGTGGAACTGTGAGTATGCGGAGATTAAACAGACTATTCTAAAACATTATGCTGTGACCCCAGACACTTACAGGACTCAGTTCCGTGCTTTAGCCTGTGATGGGGAAGTGTCTTTTAAGATATATGCTCATAGACTCAAACAAATATGTAATCGCTGGCTGGAGGCAGAGGAGGCCTTATCTTGGGAGACCTTCCTGCAGGTCATCCTAAAAGAACAATTCTTTGCCCAGTGCCCTGCTGAGATCCGGGAATGGGTGCGTGAGAGAAAACCAGCGACAGTGGAGGAAGCTGCTGCTCTCGCTGATGAGGCTCTCACCATCAAGCCTCAGTGGAGGGTTCTGTTGGAGGATGGAGAGACGCCTAACAGCTCCACAACACCGGATGCCCCCAGTTATTCTGTCCCCATTGTTCCCCGTTCCTCTAAGCCACCACATGTTAATACCCGTGTTAATGTGCCTCCAGTTGCTTCTACTGCACTTTCTGGAATACGCCGGGGAGAGGAAGTAACAGAGCGCAGGTGTTATGTTTGTAGGCATCCCGGGCATTTGCAGGCCTCATGCCCAGCCAGGCCATGGAGGAATCATCCTCAAACCCCTACAGCACCTTCAGGTGGGAGCCGGCCTCCAAGTTCCCCTACCCCTTACCCAAGAGGACGCCTTGGATGGAGGGAGACCCAGCTCAGATGCTATCAATGTGGACAGCCAGGGCATCGGCAAGTCTCCTGCCCAGCTGTTCAAATGAGGACTGATCCTGCACCCAATCGGATTGTTAATTATTTACAGCCCAGTGCCATGGAGGAAGATGTGGCACCGTTATGTGAGGACTGGCCTAGTGACTCAGCCCCCCATGTTGCACCACCAGGAGTTTACGGGGTGCGACCCGCAGTTATGACGACTTCTGCTCATCGAGGTAAGCACTTGCAGGAGGTTGTGCTGGATGGACAGAGACTTGTTGGATTTTGTGACTCGGGTGCTTTCCTCACACTGGCTGATCCCCGAGTGGTTCGGCCTGAGGCAATCCATAGAGGACCTGGGATTGTTATTGAACTGGCTGGTGGACAATGGAGGACTATTCCCACAGCCACTGTGGATCTGAACTTTGGTATTGGGGTCAGGCGATGTGTGGTTGGGGTGATGGGTGGTCTGCCTGCAGCTGTTCTCCTGGGCAATGATGTGGGAGAGCTACGATGCCAATTCGTGGCTGCATGAAGCCACATGTAAGTAACGCTCTGCCTGTGTGTACTTAACCAGTGACCTGTAGAGGTCCCTAGTACGTACACAAGTTGGGAGGGGGAGGGATTGTGAAGATGTAATTTACCCTCTCACTGTATATGCTGTGATACTATGTCATGATATGCATATTTCCCTGGTTGTATTAGTTGTAATTCATGTATTTCCTTGGGGGAGCTACTGATCTCAATGTGTCTCTCTCATACAATTGTAGTCTTGGCATCTAATGTGATTATGTAAATAGCCTGTCCTCTTCTTTCCAGAGTTGTGTATCTAATCTGTAATTGAATTGGCCAGTGAAGGAATAGTCATTGTTCTGCACAGCAGGGGATCCCTTCATCTACTGTGGCTGGCAGACATATCGGAGCCCTGTGATGGACCAAACCATTGATGATAGGATGTGTGACCCCCACCCCCTGAACATGGTGGGCTGGTCAAGGAGCACAGACAATGCATTCCCCTTTTTGTAACTTCAGAGTGAGCTGAAACTTGAAGAGGGCAGGAGCCCCAGCCTGGGTGGCTGTGGACACGGACGGAGCTAGGCCTGTGTGGCGGCCCGTGGGATTGTGTGGAACTCTTTGGACTACTGTAAGGACGACTGCTTTGTTATCCGGTCCGAGGATTGTCGGGAAGGGCCCCCGAATCTGTTTTACGTGGACTTATCGTGTGCTGTTCTTGTATTCCTGTTAATAAACCTGTTGGATCGTCCCTCGGCCTCGTCCATCCTTTGCTCTGCTGTACACCCCCGTCACACTGCACCCCACCTTACTTGATGCGAGCAAGACCTGGCAAGTTACCTGTAGACTTTGACATGGGAATTTTGTCATCTGAAGCAGTCCAGCAGAAGGAAGATTGGAATACAGAGCGGCAACAACAGTACCGCAAGGTTCAGTAATGTGTAGAAAAGAGCCTGTCCCAAGCAAGAATGAGACAAGAAAAGAACTACAATCAAACAGCTTCAGCAACTCCCTTAGCACCTGGAGAACAGGTCCTCAAGAAAAAGCGGAGAATGCACAAATTAGATGACCAGTGGGAAACTGAACCCTATACAATTATTCCCTCAAATTTTGACAATAACAAAGTGTGTCTCATAAGCAAAGATGGAGGCAAAACATATCAAGCAGTTTCCAGAGATCGTCTGAAGGTATGCCCTGAACGGTGTAAAACCAAAGAAGAAGTTCAAGAAAGTCTCCAACTTCAAGAAAAGGAAGAAGAGATGATCCAAACAGTACTTGGAAAATTCCCCAAAACATGGACCCAAATAAACCAGGCTATAGTGGTACCAGTATTGACTTTCCCACAAGTAATAGTACCAGAAACAGTAGAGGTTCCAGATCCACCTGAAGACCTGTCGGTCCCAACGCCAGATGCCACACCAGCAGGGGAACAGGAGAATCAACCCCCTGCCAGTGGTGAATCTGTCATACCCTTGGTGAATCTAAGACCCCGTAGGCAACAATCACACATACCTGTCAGAGTTAGGCCTACCAGCAATACTGAGGTAGTGGACACCCCAGGTCGTAGAGGATCAACACCAGTACTACGTAGGTCTCAATGTAACACTCAGGGACAGCTCCCTCTAAGGTATAGGGAATAAAAGGAAAGTATGTATAAGAGTGTAAATAGTTATTTGAAATGTTTTTCTTTGTCCATAATGCTTTTGTTTTAGATGTATAAGTTATGGACAACTGGGTCACTGGACTATGTGTGACCAAAATTTAAATTGTATATAGTTAGCACCTGTTGTGTACAACAAAATTAAAATACCCCAGAAGAAAAACCCGTCCGGCGTGCATAGAATTGGGGAATTGATGCTCTTTCGCACGCCCAGAGCCTACGTTGGGGGTTTTCTCGCGGCGGGTCCCCCATGGACTGTTACTTACATCTGGAGCAGTGTGATGGACACCCGGCAGGGAGCCACACTGGACTCATAAAAATTGTAAATAGTATTGCATTATTGTCATTTAAGTTTGTAACGTTCAAGTGATGTTGCCTCCCAAAAGGGATGAAAAGTTATAATATGTTTTATTTATGTTTCCTCAGTCCGGGAGTACTAAATTTTACTAAGGGGGAATGTGGCACCCATGTGGTCTGGATGCCATAGCAGTGTTGCCCTCCCCAAAAGGTTTAATGCTGAGCCTGGACGTAGTTGGGGAAATCCATTGGCCAGTAAGTACCATCATTCAACACAGTTTCTCCCCCGGCCCAGCAGAGGGAGCTCTAAACCTGGGAGTTCCTGGGAGATTCCTTAAGATCTGACCTGGGGGAGGAGTCAGTCAGTCTGTGAGGAGAGTTCAGTGAGTAAAGAACTCGAGTAGTGTGGTGTGTGAGCTGGGAGCTGAGCCGGATCGCTCAACCCAGGCAAACACAGTCTACAGTGAGGCAAAGAGGAGAGGGACACCGGGGAGTGGAGCGCAGCCAGCTCACCCCGACGTCATCGCTGGCAAATCAAATACTGGAGTTCGGGGCCAATCGAGTACTCGAGTACCGGTGGTCGCATCCGGAGGACAAGACTTCAGGTCTCCTGTCCACCCCTCACCTGGAGGCACAGCTGTAAAGCCAGGACTTGGAGCCAGAATTAGGAGAGCGGCACCTGTGACAGTCCATGCAGCCTGCCATACGGGGGAGGTAATAGATTACCTCAGAGAACGACAGAACAGGTCTCAGCATCGCTGAAGCAGCGGGACCCTGTTTACACAGACAGAGCGTAGGGATCATGCCTCATTACTCACCTGGCCAGTGTGAGTTCCCTGACTGTTTCCAGGCTACCGGATCACCATTACCATCTGTAACAGGCTCACTGGAGGTCATCGGTTGAGGACAAGTAAAGGAGAAGGTAAAAGAAATCATTGTCTGTGTCTGTTCCTTTCCACTGCCCTGTCAGACCTGCACCTCATCAACATCCACCATAGACTTTACAAACGGTTGCCCCGGGGTACCCGCTTCACCAGTGGGGAGCAAGAAACACCTCAGCTGCCATAACAGCAGCCCCGGAGGTCCCGTCCAGCAGCTGCGGCTCCAAAGCTGCAATCCACAGGTGGCGTTACGAATCTTATATAAACTTTATCGTCCCCAATACCGCCACATTAATTGACTCCGCCATGGTCACAGAGTCGGGCCCCGCCACCGCTGACTACCACGGCCCGACACCGAGTCACCTAAGGCCCTGGGGCGGGTGAGTCATCAACAGTTTCTGAAATAATTCTGCAGCAATAACGTGAAGGGAGAGGAAATAGTGGAGATCCTGGAGGCATCGAATACACAGTATGTGAAAAACATATACGGTACTTACACCATTCTATATTTAGTGAGGACCACAAAGAAATATAGTGGGAAACTCAACAAGAAAATACAGCTGTGACATGTCAATTGTCTGGGTTTACAAACTGCACATAGGCACGGCAGAGAGCCGAAGAAAATGGGAGACTCGGTGCACGTGAAAAAAATGCAATAATCCAAAGGCGACATTTTAGCCAATGTATGCCCATTAGTGCATATGGACGTCACTGAGGAGTGCCCTCTATGAGGTAGTGCCGAGAAAGGGTGTGTAAAGGATGTATTTCCTGTGCCTTTGGCAATGTCCAGTTTTCACTTAAAAAGGGGTTGCTGTCATGAGACAATTTCATGTTAAAAGAAAAAAAAATTGGTACCGTGTTAGCCAAGTCTTCCATGGATACTGGGACAATAAAACGTTCACAGCACTAATCAAAGCTAATCAAGGATTCACTCTCTCAGCACAGTGTTTATGTAAATGTCAATTTATTATACAGCCTCTGCTCTGTTTGTGTATATATGTGCGTTTCTTCAGATATTTTGTTATACCATGTCTGATGAAGAGATCTAAAGAGTCTCGAACGCTCTGGAACATCATTTATTTTATTTTAGTCAGCCATTAAAAGGTATCAGAACTACAAGATTATAATTGTGTTAAATTGTCAATTTCTTTAACATGTCTCCAGTTTCTTTTGCACCAACGCATAACCCACGGATGCTTAAATTCCCATCTTCATAATCAGCACTGTCAGATTTGGCAATTTACTGCTCATTAAACTTTTCAGCCATTTTTTTTTAATTTACAACTTGTCTTGAAGACCACCCACCCCTGCTAAACGGCAGAACATGACACGTGCCTATAAGCCCTCTCCTATTGTACGTGTAAGGGTATGTGCGCACTAGGCGTTTTTTTCACGCTGCGTTTTTATGTGCGTTTTTGTCTCAAAAAACGCACCCGCGGCTAAAAAACGCGACAAAAACACATGCGTCTTTACCGCAATTTGGTGCGTTTTTTGCTGCGTTTTTGCTCACTACATTTTTAATCAGTGCACAATGCCATTAAAGATTGTTGATGGAAAAAAAAAAAAAGGTCTGATGTCATTTCCTTCTTCAAAATGTTCATTGTATGCAGGAGAGCAGACAGCTGCAGAACTAGTGTATGCAGTAGAGCAGACAGCAGCTGCAGAACTACAAGGCTCAGCATCCTCCATCCAGGACTGTATGCAGGAGAGCAGTCAGCTGCAGAACTAGAGTATGCAGGAGAGCAGACAGCAGCTGCAGAACTACAAGGCTCAGCATCCTCCATCCAGGACTGTATGCAGGAGAGCAGACAGCTGCAGAACTAGTGTATGCAGGAGAGCAGACAGCAGCTGCAGAACTACAAGGCTAAGCATCCTCCATCCAGAACTGTATGCAGGAGTTTTTTGCCCAAAAAGAAAAAAAAATGACATGGGCTTCGCTATATTTTTGTATGCTAGCCAGGTACAGCAGGCAGGTACAGGCTGCCCCCAATCCCCAGCTGCCTATTTGTACCCGGCCGGGAATCAAAAATATAGGGAAGCCCTTTTTTTTTTTATTTCATGAATTTCAAGAAATAATAATAAAAAAAAAAAAATGACATAGGCTTCGCCCAATTTTTGAGTCCAGCCAGGTACAACTAGGCAGCTGGGGATTGGAATCCGCAGTGCAGAGTGCCCAAGCTTTCTGGGCACCCCCCCTGCGAATTGCAGTCCGCAGCCACCCCAGAAAATGGCGCTTTCATAGAAGCACCATCTTCTGGCGCTGTATCCAACTCTGCCAGCTGCCCTGGTGACTGTGGCTCGCTGGGTAATAATGGAGTTAGGGCTAGCTGTATATTATCAGCTGGCCCTTATCCCGAAGTTCATGGTGTCACGCCAATATTAGACATGGCCACCATGAATTTCTAGTAATGATAAAAAAAAAAAACACAACACACAGAAAAATATTTTTATTAGAAATAAAACACAACACAATTAGTGACTCCATCTTTATTGAAATAAAGAACCCCCCTCCGCAGTAATCCTGGGTCAATGGTCCCGCGACGTCCAATCCAGATCCAATATCATCTGATCGGTTTGCTGGAAGGCAAAGCGATCAGATGATGTGTCAGGTTAAAGGACGTGAATCACATCACATCAGCTAATTGTATAAAAGCCGATTATACAATCAGCAGATGCATCGGTGCAAAAAAATAAATAAGTAAATAAATACGTCTGTGCTGATTACCGGCAGCTCCTGGAGCGATCGGATGAGAGTCTGATCCTGTCCCATCGCTGCAGGAGCTGCCGGTAATCAGCTGATGAAGTCCCCTGACGGCAGGATCAGCTGATAGCCGGCCGGGCGCGAAAAAGCCGGCGACACCGCGAGAATTACGATCAGCTGATGCGTCAGGTGACTGCATCAGGTGATCCACCGCCAGGTCCTGCAAGCTTCGTGCGTGCCCCAGGGAGACTGCACACAGCCAGAGCGGCGGTACCGGGACAGGATCTGGGAGCGGGCTTGGCACCGGGACCCTGCAGACAGGTGCGTATGACATTTTTTATTTCTACTGTTCACTTTTGTTTTCGCCGCTGCCTCCACCTCCCGCCCAGACATGGCGCCGCACGGAGCTGACATGGCACCGGGCGGGTTGTGGACGCAGCGGTGACGGTACCGGGAGGATTCATGCTTCTGTGTTTACCAACAGAAGGAATCCTCTTCCTGTACACGTCACTTTACTGCCCACCCCTTGCGTTTATAGCTGCGTTTTTAGTCATAGAAACGCAGCTATATGCGTTTTTCATTGCGTTGTTGAACATCTCATTGAACTCAATGGGTGAAAAACGCAGTGAAAAACGCAGAAATAATTGACATGCTGCATTTTTGTGGTCACCACAAAAACGCAGCTACAAAAAAACGCTTTGTGCGGACAGCACTTATGAAAACCCATAGACATTGCTGGGGAAGCAATGTCACTGCGTTTTCGGCACAAAAACGTGGTAAAAAACGCAGCAAAAATGCCTAGTGCGCACAAGGCCTAAAGGCTACTTTACACACTGCGATATCGGTCCCGATATCGCTAGTGTGCGTACCCGCCCCCATCTGTTGCGCGACACGGGCATATCGCTGCCCGTGCCGCACAACATCGCCCAGAGCCGTCACACATACTTACCTGTCCGGCGACGTCGCTGTGACCGGCGAACCGCCTCCTTTCTAAGGGGGCGGTCCGTGCGGCGTCACAGCGACGTCACTGAACCGCCGCCCAATCGCAGCAGAGGGGCGGAGATGAGCGGGACGTAACATCCCGCCCACCTCCTTCCTTCCGCATAGCGGCCGGGAGGCAGGTAGGGAGACGTTCCTCGCTCCTGCGGCGTCACACGCAGCGATGTGTGATGCCGCAGGAACGAGGAACAACCTCGTTACTGCTGAAGTAACGATAATTGGGAATGGACCCCCGTGTCGCCGATTAGCGATTTTTCACTGTTTTGCAACGATGCAAAATCGCTAATCGATGTCACACGCAACGGCATCGCTAATGCGGCCGGATGTGCGTCACGAATTCCGTGACCCCAACGACTCCGCATTAGCGATGTCGTAGCGTGTAAAGCCCGCTTAAGGCTGGAAACACATCTATGCGAGTAAAATCGACTGGGCTGAAAAAAAACTCGGCCGATTTTAGTTCACGTTAGGTCCGAGCGCAACGCAAGCGCGATGCTTTTTCTGAATAAATTATTGATTTTGCTCGCGTGTGCGACGCGTTTGTGTTGCGTTTGCGATGCTAGTTTCCTGCAACATCTTAACTAGATAAAAGTGATTACACATGTGTCAGTTAATTTACCTTTGGGAATGTGATGTCACATTCATCTGTTGAATATTTAATAAGCATAGTTCCTGCCACACTCGCAAATGTGAACGCTGGTGCGCGTGTGTGATCCTTCTTTTCCATAGGGAATCATTGAGAAAAATGGTTCGAGAAACTCGCAAAAAAGCAGCATGCTGCGATTTTTGTCTCAGTCCGATTTGGAGTGAGAAAAAAAAAAAAAAAAAATCGCAGATGAGAGCTGAATCATTCACTAACATGTGTCCGATTCCAATGCGAGATTTTCTCGCATTGCTCTACTGCGAGAAACTCGCAAGTGAGAAGCCGGCCTAAGCAGTGTTTGGAAACTGGCCGAGGTGCTCCCTTGTAATGGGAATGGCTGCTGTAGCTGTCTTCTTTTGCATTTAGTATTCTATTCCACAAAATGGATTACGTTAGCACACACGGAATTTTTTTTATTTATTTTTTTTTTTACAGGCAGACTTTTGACCTGTTTACAAAAAATGCTTATGTGTACTAGCACATGGACTCCAACTGGACCACCTGCTGTGGTCCCCTCTCACGCTTTTTGCCCTTGCTATTAAGCCTTTAGCTAATCTTATTCATGAGAGTCCCAACATCTTGGATATAGCAATGTGGAGGAACCCAAATATGCATCATTTGCACATAAGGTCTAACTCTATTACGTCCCGTTAATCGCTTTATATAATTAGGATCTTTGATATTTTGGTCTGGCTTTCAGGCTTAAAGTATATAATAATAAGTCCAAAGCCTTAAACATAAAACATCTGCATTCCCCTTTATGGATTCAGGTTAGAAGATCCTCCTATAATTTAGAAAAAATGGTTGAAGACCTGAAATCATGGCTCACATACAAAATCTCCTCGCTGAGTAGGAGTCTTGCTATAAAAATGAAGCTCTTCCTCAATTTCTTTTTTAGGACCCTCCCCATGCCAGTTTTTGAAAAAGATATTCCTTCATTGCAGTCTCAACCCAACAATTTGTCTAGCAAGGTAAAGTGAAGAGGATTCCTCAGCCTTCTTTGTTTGCCATGTGATTTGGTAGTACAGCACCTAGTAAGATGAAATTAAGCAGCTCCTCCATTAGGTATAAAATGGATATAAAATTAGGTGGGTCCCTCTATGCCACAGGGACCCACCAAAGACAGGCGCAGGGGAAAGAAGCCACCATGTCACTAAACCGCCACTGGGACTAAGGGGACCTGCGGTTAAGACCAGACAGCCTCGGGTGACCAGTTACCACCAGAAAGTGAGTAAAGAACCAGTTGCACTGAACCCCTTGTGTGAACTACCTTCTTCCAACACCCGTCACATCACCTACCCTCTGGAGCCCGGCCCTCCTTAAGGAGGGTCTAGCATCCAGGTTGCCACTAACACCAGCCCCAGTAGTGAACATTGTGCAGCGGCGGCTCCATCCCTATAGCCATAAAACAGCAATTGGCGTCACGTATAAACTTTGTTCAACAATCCCCTGTAAATATTACCCTTTTCAAAAAGCACCCAGGGCACGGAACCGGGCAACGGCCACCAAAGTGACATTCCCCAGCTATACACCGCCCGGCACCGAGTACCCCATAACCCTGGGCGGCACATACAGTATGTATGTATGTATGTATGTATGTATGTATGTATGTATATATATATGTATGTATGTGCTAGCATTTACAGCCCCACTTTAAACTTTTGCCCAGGTCCCCACTTTGTCCAAAACTCACCCTGCAAAGCAGTAAACAATTGGGGTAGTATTTTAAATAAGTGAACATCTAACCCACCCATGGGGTAACATCATGATCACAGCATGGCGGTATTAATTGACACTTATACGGTACCTCAGGAGGCAATGTTTCTAGCCCTACAATGCATGTTATTGACCAATCACACGGACAGTGCAAGCACTCAGACTAGGTTACACCACGAGGTTTCACATCATCTCAGAAATTATATGCAATACGATGCCTCTAGGTTTGTGCATGACAAGATGTCACCAATGCAGCAGAAGCTGTCACCAGATGCTTTCTATGCCAGTTGTGGAGTTTCCCAGCAGACACAGCAGTAGTGATGCTGAAGGCCACATACTAGAGTAACAGAGCCAGCTTGTGAATCTGGGGCCCGGTGGTCTGCCATCTAATCATTGTGATCACCACTGAGCAGAGCATGGTGGATGGAGTTCCTGTTTACTAGGGAGCATCACTGATGTGCAGCTCCACCTGCCGAACATGACGAGCCTGCTGGAGGCGAAGCTGTCATCCTATGCCCGGATGTTCCAGTGTGTGGGAGGACATACAATGTGTACAGCACGGTACATACTGCCGGGCCACTCACTCCTGACACCTGCCCTCCCATAACACACAGGACAGACGCCACAAACTCACCTGCAAAGTCAGGCAAGCGTCTCCTGCAGAAGGACCGCAACCAATGAATGAAAGCGCAGGGGACCAAGTGCAGCGTGTGAGAGCAGGACCATCCCATTCATACAGAGCCCGCCCCTCCGCCTACCGGGAATGGTGTGATCCGGGTTACCTCAGAGCGTTCACCTCACAGCCCCGCCCCCAGAGACGGCGAGCCCCCAGCCTCTGCTGTCAAGATGGCGACCAATGGGATGCTGAGAGGGGCGGGGTCCTGGGGCATGGTCCGAGTGTTGGGAGCGAGTGCCTGACGGAAGGAGGTGCTACAGTGCAAGGGATGAGTGTGATCAGAGTGCTGCGAAGGATGAGTTGTGACTGAGCGCGGTGCCGAGAAGGATGATTGTCAGCAAGGTGCGGTGACATATGAGTGTGAGCGCTGTGCGGGGACAGATGAGTGTGAGCGCTGTGCGGGGACAGATGAGTGTGAGCGCGGTGCGGGGAGAGATAAGTGTGAGCGCGGTGCGGGGAGAGATGAGTGTGAGCGCGGTGCGGGGAGAGATAAGTGTGGGTGCGGTGAGAGATGAGTGAGCTCGGTGCGGGGAGAGATGAGTGTGAGCGCGGTGCGGGGAGAGATGAGTGTGAGCGCGGTGCGGGGAGAGATGAGTGTGAGCGCGGTGCGGGGAGAGATGAGTGTGAGCGCTGTGCGGGGAGAGATGAGTGTGAGCGCGGTGCGGGGAGAGATGAGTGTGAGCGCGGTGCGGTGACATATGAGTGTGAGCGCTGTGCGGGGACAGATGAGTGTGAGCGCTGTGTGGGGACAGATGAGTGTGAGCGCGGTGCGGGGAGAGATAAGTGTGAGCGCGGTGCGGGGAGAGATGAGTGTGAGCGCGGTGCGGGGAGAGATAAGTGTGGGTGCGGTGAGAGATGAGTGAGCTCGGTGCGGGGAGAGATGAGTGTGAGCGCGGTGCGGGGAGAGATGAGTGTGAGCGCGGTGCGGGGAGAGATGAGTGTGAGCGCGGTGCGGGGAGAGATGAGTGTGAGCGCTGTGCGGGGAGAGATGAGTGTGAGCGCGGTGCGGGGAGAGATGAGTGTGAGCGCGGTGCGGTGACATATGAGTGTGAGCGCTGTGCGGGGACAGATGAGTGTGAGCGCTGTGCGGGGACAGATGAGTGTGAGCGCTGTGCGGGGAGAGATGAGTGTGAGCGCGGTGCGGGGAGAGATAAGTGTGGGTGCGGTGAGAGATGAGTGAGCTCGGTGCGGGGAGAGATGAGTGTGAGCGCGGTGCGGGGAGAGATGAGTGTGAGCGCGGTGCGGTGACATATGAGTGTGAGCGCTGTGCGGGGACAGATGAGTGTGAGCGCTGTGCGGGGACAGATGAGTGTGAGCGCGGTGCTGGGAGAGATGAGTGTGAGCGCTGTGCGGGGACAGATGAGTGTGAGCGCGCTGCCAGGAGGTATGAATTGTGAGCGCGGTGCCGAGAAGGATTTTTTCAGCAAGGTGCCGAGAAGGATGAGTTGTGAGTGCGGTGCTGCTGCTAGCGATGAGTGTGAGCGCGGTGCGGGGAGAGATGAGTGTGAGCGCTGTGCGGGGACAGATGAGTGTGAGCGCTGTGCGGTGAGAGATGAGTGTGAGCACGGTGCTGGGAGAGATGAGTGTGAGCGCTGTGCGGGGACAGATGAGTGTGAGCGCGCTGCCAGGAGGTATGAATTGTGAGCGCGGTGCCGAGAAGGATTTTTTCAGCAAGGTGCCGAGAAGGATGAGTTGTGAGTGCGGTGCTGCTGCTAGCGATGAGTGTGAGCGCGGTGCGGGGAGAGATGAGTGTGAGCGCTGTGCGGGGACAGATGAGTGTGAGCGCGCTGCCGGGAGGTATGAATTGTGAGCGCGGTGCCGAGAAGGATGATTGTCAGCAAGGTGCCGAGAAGGATGAGTTGTGAGTGTGGTGCTGCTGCTAGCGATGAGTGTGAGCACGGTGCGGGGAGAGATGAGTATGAGCACTGTGCGGGGAGAGATGAGTGTGAGCGCTGTGCGGGGAGAGATGAGTGTGAGCGCTGTGCGGGGAGAGATGAGTGTGAGCGCTGTGCTGGGAGAGATGAGTGTGAGCACGGTGAGAGAGGGATGAGTTGTGAGTGCGGTGCTGCTACTAGCGATGAGTGTGGGCACGGTGCGAGAGGGATGAGTTGTGAGCACGGTGCGGTGAGAGATGAGTGTGAGTGCGGTGCGGTGAGAGATGAGTGTGAGTGCGGTGAGAGATGAGTGTGAGCGCAGTGCGGTGAGAGATGAGTGTGAGCGCTGTGCGGGGAGAGATGAGTGTGAGCACGGTTCGGGAAGGGATGAGTGTGAGCGCGGTGCGGTGAGAGATGAGTGTGAGCGCGGTGCGGTGAGAGATGAGTGTGAGCGCGGTGCGGTGAGAGATGAGTGTGAGCGCGGTGCGGTGAGAGATGAGTGAGCGCGGTGCGGGGAGAGATGAGTGTGAGCGCTGTGCGGGGAGAGATGAGTGTGGGCACGGTTCGGGAAGGGATGAGTGTGAGCACAGTGCTGCTGCTAGAGATGAGTGTGAGCACGGTGAGAGAGGGATGAGTTGTGAGTGCGGTGCTGCTACTAGCGATGAGTGTGGGCACGGTGCGAGAGGGATGAGTTGTGAGCGCGGTGCGGTGAGAGATGAGTGTGAGTGCGGTGCGGTGAGAGATGAGTGTGAGTGCGGTGAGAGATGAGTGTGAGCGCAGTGCGGTGAGAGATGAGTGTGAGTGCGGGGAGAGATGAGTGTGAGCGCTGTGCGGGGAGAGATGAGTGTGAGCACGGTTCGGGAAGGGATGAGTGTGAGCACAGTGCTGCTGCTAGAGATGAGTGTGAGCATGGTGCCACAAGAGACAAGTGGATTCTGGAAATGTAACTCATGGTGAATGGGGAGAACACAGGGGACATGGGCTCCTAGGCTGGCCCTTAGGCTAGGGGTCCCTAGCTATTCCTTACCAACAGAGATGGACAAACATGGGAAACCAAAACTCTTATCTCACAGCACACTCACACAGAGGTATAAAACAATAAGGGCATAGGAGGAAATAAGAGCAGGGAGGAAATAAGACAACTGGTTAATCCACAACAACACCAAGTGCAAAGCAACACAATCACCAGCAGGATGTGGACACAACAGCAGACAGACCACAGCATAATACTATAGTCGGTGTTGGAAGACAGATTCCACCATCTTAAAAAGGTGGGAGTAACTGTGATAGGTTTCCAACAACATGTGATACCAGGGGTAACCAGCAGGCTAGCAGAGCTTAACTCTTGCTAGCCTGACCCTTAGGCCTCGATTCCACTTGTATTTTGCACGGACAAGTGCAATTCTATAAAACACCGAATTGTACTTGCACCAGTGCAAAACTATGAAGCAGTGTCCATCTGCGAGTGATTTCTCATGCCATATCGACATGAGAAAAGAATCGCAGCATGCTGCATATAGCAGCGAAGCTTGGCTCACACAGCCCCATAAGAGTCTAGAAGATCAGCTCACAGTCGCATGATCCTCGGCTCACGGTCGCAGCAGAGCAGGAGCCAAGGGTCATTAGCATATCACTTCAGATGGTCCCGCATCAGAAGCTCTGCGCATGTGGAACTCAGGCCATAATGAGCACACAGCTGGTGGACGCCTGAGTCTGCCTATGTAACTAATGTCGAAGAAACCATAATGTGGAGTGTTAGAATCTGAAGTGTGAACAGCGTCTTATGCCGCTATGACGAATTTTGAGTAAAACTCCATGTGACAGTACCCCTCCCTCTACAAGGGGCATCTGGGCCCTCAGGGCCAGGTCTCACTGGATGAAAGTGTCGCGGGCGGAGGAGGGGACACTGCGCTCACCCACTGCTCGGGTCCGGCTGCTGCTGCTGCTCGGTGGTGGCTCGAAGCGGTGGGCCGGATCCCGGGGACTCGAGCGGCGTTCCTCGCCCGTGAGTGAAAGGGGGTGGTTTGGTTGTGGGATTTAGGGATATTGTCCGTGACGCCACCCACGGTTGTGGTGAGTTTGGTGACACCACCGCTGCTCTGGACGGGGATCCCGGGAGCGATGACAGGGAGCAGCTTGGATGTTCGTTCCCCCCTCCGTGGGTAGGGGGGTTGGTTGTTCCGGGGCCCCGGTGAGGGGTTAGGATGGATGGCAGGCGGGTTACGGGGCCTGGTGAGGTGCGGGGGCAGCGCTGTGCCGCACGGCACGGTGGTACTCACTCAGCCAATGATGAATGCAAAGTCTCCGGTAAAACAAACGGCTGGATGGACGGGTCCCACAGACGGCTGCGGTAGCTCTCCTCCCGGTAGGTTGATAGTGACTGCCTTTCCCTGCACCTGTGTTGTGTTACGGTTCCAATGGCTTCCCACCGGTAACCCGCTCCCCAGCTTGGATGGATTCTGAAGGAGCCCCTTTTGCCCGCAGGCTCTGGCCCTGGGAACTGTAGCCTTGGCGGTGACTGTGTTTCCCTCTACGGTGTGAGCTGTTGCCTTCAATCGGGTCTTGACTGCTGGGAAACCCCGGAGGTTCTCTTTGCTAACGGATTTGACCGGTTTTACGGCGACTCCTAGCCTGGTCGGGGTCCGTAAGCCCTGCTGGATGGTGCTGGCTTCTCTTTGCTCTCCGATCCGGTACCGTCGGGCCACCGCGCATCCACGGTCCGTACGGTTCGCTCCAATCAGCCTCTCCTGCAGACGGTCACCACCGTCTGCCAACCTTGCTGTACCGTCCGGGCCACACACCTGGACGCCGTCAGACTGCTCCTCTACCACTTCACTCCTCACTCCTCAACTTCAAACTCTATCTGATCTGCTTCCTTTTCCTGCCTCCAGGACTGTGAACTCCTCGGTGGGCGGGACCAACCGCCTGGCCCACCCCCTGGTGTGGACATCAGCCCCTGGAGGAAGGCAACAAGGATTTTGTGTTTGGATTTGGTGTGCCTAGCCGGGGTGTGGGGTGTGTTGGTGTAGTTCTGTGACGACCTGGCTTGTTCAGGGCGCCACATTCCCCCTTAGTAAAATGCAGACCGTCCGCGGGCTGCCCGTCCATCACCGGTTTTATTATTTTTTTTTTGTTTAACTGCAAAAATAGAAAACGGTAAAACATGTAAAAACAAGCATTTTTCAATCTTCCCACATCGGGAGGCACATACTTAAACGTTACCAAACATTTTTAATAACGGTTACGGCTTCCGCTCTTCTCCCACCCAAACAACCTGGCCCTGATGCTGCCCCTAAGAAGTAGGCAGCACCCCTTGAACCCAGTCCATCACCAGGCTGCCCGAGCGGGTTCTGTCTCTTTCAGGGTACCCGAGTCCATGGGGAACCCCTGAACCCCCGGAGGATCGCCACCGGTTACGGTAGTGGCGGGCCTGGGCCATCACTTTCCTCCAGGCCCATCTGTTGTGAATGTTAGTTATGTTTTGGCTGCTGGGAGGCTCCCTCTGGTGGCCAGGAATGGTTTGGACTTGGACCAGGTGTGTTGTGCAGTGGGTGTTTCCTTTGCTAACTCTCTGCTTATTTAGGTCCTGGTCTGATTGCAGGCTGTTGCCGGATGTCAGTTGTTCTTTGTATCTCCAGCCTGCTTAATCCTGCTTTACACCACATCTACTCCAGATAAGTGCTTGCTCTTTATTTATTGTCTGGTTCTTTTGCTTATCTGGGTTTGTCATTTGTTGTGGTTGGTTTCAGTTTATTTCCTTCCAGGGATTTTCCCCCTCAGTGGATTGTTGAGGAACTCCCTGCAGTTCTGTGTGGAGTATAGCTCCTTTGGGTCCATGTGTTTGTGGCTTGTTGAATTTGTAATGATTCTTGTTTTCTGTTCATTGGTATGACAAGGGCACCTGGTATAGGACAGAGTTCAGATCGAGCGATCTGAGGGCCTTTTTGTACTATCAGGAAGTTGGTATTTTGCAGGGTTTTTCTCTGGCCACCATCAGTCCCTTTCCTGTCCTTTCCTATTTTAGTCAGCGGGGGCCTCACCTTTTGCTAATCCTGTCATCTACCTGTGTATTGTGTTTTTCCTATATCACCGCAGTCTTTGAATGTGGGGGGCTTGCTATTCTTGTCTATTTTCTGAGGCAGAGAGTTATTCATCTTTCCTACCTTTAGGATAGTTAGTTCTCCGGCTGGGTTCGCGGTGCCCAGGATGTTAGTTCACCCCTCGGCTACTTCTAGTTGTGATGGTTAGTCAGG
Source organism: Anomaloglossus baeobatrachus (assembly GCF_048569485.1). Lineage (NCBI taxonomy): Eukaryota > Metazoa > Chordata > Amphibia > Anura > Aromobatidae > Anomaloglossus > Anomaloglossus baeobatrachus. The sequence continues at coordinate 296,894,807 of NC_134354.1, forward strand.
GGATGGCGGCCAGATTAGTTGCCAATGCTCTTGTCACCTTTTGCCAATGATTTGTGGTGGTCTTCCATGGTTCCGTTTCATAACAGTACATCCGGCCAACAAATTTAAAGGGTACTCTTAAGAAGGAAAAAAAAAAAAGCTGCTGAGAACATATATTTATTTTTTTTTTGTGTTTTTCCTCTTCTTCTTTGGGTTCTGTGGAAGATCTCTTTTTCTAGCATGGATGAATTGGGTGAGCGTGTTGCTCATCTTGATGCTAAGGTTCGTCATATAGAGTCTTATCTTGCACAGACTCCCCTTGCAGAGCCTAAGATTCCTGTTCCTGAATTTTTTTCGGGAGATAGGGCGAGATTTTTGAGCTTCAAAAATAATTGTAAATTATTTTTTGACCTGCGCCCTAAGTCCTCAGGAAATCCCGTACAGCAGGTTAAGATTGTCATCTCCTTGCTGCGTGGTGACCCTCAGGACTGGGCCTTCTCTTTAGCGCCTGATGATCCGATTCTCAATGACGTGGACTCCTTTTTTCAGGCCTTGGGATTATTATATGACGAACCCAATATTGTGGACCGAGCAGAAAAGGTCTTGTTGTCCTTAACTCAGGGTTTGGATTCTGCAGAAACGTTTTGTCAGAAATTTCGAAAGTGGCCGGTCCTTACCAAATGGAATGATGATGCGCTTGCGGCTCTTTTTCGCAAGGGTGTTGCTGATTCTGTGAAGGATGTAATGGTGGGATTCCCCGTCCCTTCTGGTCTTGATGCCTATATGACCTTGGCCATTCAGATTGATAGGCGTTTACGTGAGCGCAGGAAGAAACCTGCTGGATTTGTGCCTGTGGAACAGCCTTTGGAGCCTATGGAGTGTGATAGGGTCCTTGCTAATGCTAGTCGGCAGGGGTTCAGACGGAAGAATAGACTGTGATTCTATTGTGGAGACGCTTCTCATAACATCTCTGTCTGCCCTAAACGTGAAAGGAGATTTTTGTCTGTCACATTGATTTGCTCATTGTCTGTTACTGTGGGTTCTTTGCAACCAAAGTTTCTTTTGTCTGTCACATTGATTTGCTCATTGTCTTCTTTTTCTGCATATGCCTTTGTGGACTCAGGGGCAGCGCTCAATTTGATGGATTTTGGGTTTGCTAGGGATTGTGGTTTCCCCATGGTTCCTTTGCAAACTCCTATTCCTTTAAGGGGCATTGATGCTACCCCTTTGGCAGAACATAAACCCCAATTTTGGACCCAGGTGCCTATGAGAGTTGCACCAGCGCATCAGGAAACTTGTACATTTTTAGTATTGCATAATCTACAGGATACCTTGGTACTGGGATTTCCGTGGTTGCAGAGCCATAATCCGGTTCTTGACTGGAGATCCTTGTCGGTAGCTAGTTGGGGTTGTCAAGGTGTGCATCAGGACCTTTCCGTGTCATCCACGTCTGTTCAGGCAGTTGATATTCTGGCCTTCTTGTCTGATTTCCGTGATGTATTTAATGACCAGGAATCTGATTCTCTGCCCCCACACTGGGACTGTGACTGTGCAATTGAGTTGGTGCCCGGTTGTAAATTTCCCAAGGGGCGGATTTTCAACTTGTCTGTGCCCGAACATGATGCCATGCAGTCATACATCAGGGAATCATTGGAGAAGGGGCACATTCGGCCCTCATCTTCTCCTTTGGGTGCCGGTTTCTTCTTTGTTGCTAAGAAAGATGGTTCGTTGAGGCCTTGTATTGATTACTGTCTTCTTAATAAAATTACGGTTAAATATCAGTACCCTTGGCCTCTGATGTCTGATCTGTTCTCTAGAGTGAAGAGTGCCAGATGGTTTACGAAACTGGATCTCAAGGGTGCGTATAATCTCATCCGTATTAAGGAGGATGATGAATGGAAGACGGCTTTTAATACTCCTGAGGGGCATTTTGAGTACCTAGTGATGCCTTTTGGGCTCAGTAATGCACCCTCCGTCTTCCAGGCCTTCATGAATGATATTTTTCGGGACCTTATTGGTAAATTTTTGATTGTGTATTTGGATGACATCTTGATTTTTTCTGATGATTGGGACTCTCATGTTGGGCAAGTACGGGATGTTTTTCAGATACTTAAGGATAATGCACTGTACGTTAAGGGGTCAAAGTGCCTCTTTGGGGTGCAAAGGATTTCCTTTTTGGGCTTCATCCTGTCTCCCTCCGCTATCGAAATGGACCTGGTTAAGGTTCAGGCTATTTACGACTGGGTGCAACCGACTTCTTTAAAATCCCTGCAGCGGTTTTTGGGGTTTGCTAATTTTTACCGTAAATTTATAGCCAATTTTTCTGCCATTGTCAAACCTCTGACGGATTTGACAAAGAAGGGAGCTGATGCGGAGCATTGGACCCCTGAGGCTATTGTGGCCTTCCAGGAGCTTAAAAGGCGATTCACTTCTGCCCCAGTTCTGCAGCAACCTGATGTGTCTCGCCCATTTCAATTTGAGATCGATGCCTCAGAGATCGGAGCAGGTGCTGTTCTGTCTCAACGAGACACTACTTCGGGTAAACTTAAGCCCTGTGCCTTTTTCTCTCGGAAGTTTGCTCCTTCTGAACGGAATTATGACGTGGGGAACCGGGAATTATTGGCTATGAAGTGGGCATTTGAAGAGTGGAGGCATTGGTTGGAGGCGGCTAGGCATCAAGTTGTGGTGCTTACGGACCACAAGAATCTCATCTATCTGGAATCGGCCAAGAGGTTGAATCCTCGGCAGGCCAGGTGGGCTTTATTTTTTACCCGGTTTAATTTTGTGGTCTCTTTTTTGCCGGGCACCAAGAATGTTAAGGCCGATGCCCTTTCCAGGAGTTTCTGCGCTGACTCTTTGGAGGTTGTTGAACCGTCTACTATCCTGAATGATGGTGTAGTTTTCTCGGCTATTTCGCCTGATCTGCGGTTGGCACTGGCGGAATTTCAGGGGGATAAACCTGAGAGATGTCCTACAGGGAAACTGTTTGTCCCAGACCAATGGAGAGACCGAGTTGTCTCTGAGGTTCATTGCTCTGTTTTGGTGGGTCATCCTGGCATTTTTGGTACTCGGGATCTTGTGAGACGCTCTTTTTGTTGGCCTTCCCTGTCCCGAGATGTCCGTCGTTTTGTGCAGTCGTGTGGAGTTTGTTCTAGGTCCAAGCCCTGTTGTTCACGTTCTAGTGGGCTATTATTGCCTTTGCCTGTACCTAAGAAACCTTGGACGCACATCTCTATGGATTTTATTTCAGAGCTTCCCGTCTCTCAGAAAATGACTGTGATTTGGGTGATCTGTGACAGATTCTCCAAGATGGTCCACTTGGTTCCCCTATCTAAGTTGCCGTCTTCATCAGAGTTGGTACCTTTGTTTTTCCAACATGTTGTTCGTTTGCATGGTATTCCCGAAAACATTGTTTCTGACAGAGGAGTGCAGTTTGTATCCAGGTTTTGGAGGATTTTTTGCTCCAAATTGGGTGTTCAGCTGTCTTTCTCCTCGGCGTTTCATCCTCAGACCAACGGTCAGACTGAAAGGGCTAACCGGACCCTAGAGACCTATTTACGGTGTTTTGTTTCTGCGGATCAGGATGACTGGGTTTCGTTTTTGCCTTTGGCTGAATTTGCTCTTAACAATAGAGCTAGGTCTACCACGTTGGTGTCCCCCTTTTTCTGCAATTTTGGGTATCACCCTAGGTTCCTCTCAGGGCAGCTTAAGGCGTCTGACTGTCCGGGGGTGGATTTGGTGGTCGATAGAATGCAGCAGATTTGGGGGCAGGTAGTGGATAAATTGTTTCAGTCCCAAGAAACTGCACAAAAGTTTGCCAACCGGCGTCGGACTGTTGGTCCCCGGTTTAAAGTAGGGGACATGGTGTGGTTGTCCTCTAAAAATATTCCTATGAGAGTTCCATCTCCTAAATTTAAGCCCAGATTTATTGGACCTTATAAGATTTCGGAGATTATTAACCCTGTATCTTTCCGTTTGACTCTGCCTGCGTCATTTAAGATTCAAAATGTCTTCCATAAGTCCTTGTTGAAGAAACATGTGGAGCCAGCAGTTCCTGCAGCAGCGCCTCCTGACCCTGTTTTGGTACAAGGGGATCTGGAGTATGAGGTTGAAAAAATTCTGGATTCCCGTCGCAGTAGGCGTTAGCTTCAGTACCTTGTGAAATGGAAGGGTTATGGGCAGGAGGATAACTCTTGGGTTGTGGCTTCTGACATTCATGCGGACAGGTTGGTTCGCACCTTCCATCATGCTCATCCCAAGCGACCCGGTTGCGTGGGTGAGGGTTCGGTGACCCCTCCTCAAGGGGGGGGGGTACTGTTGTGAATGTTAGTTATGTTTTGGCTGCTGGGAGGCTCCCTCTGGTGGCCAGGAATGGTTTGGACTTGGACCAGGTGTGTTGTGCAGTGGGTGTTTCCTTTGCTAACTCTCTGCTTATTAAGGTCCTGGTCTGATTGCAGGCTGTTGCTGGATGTCAGTTGTTCTTTGTACCTCCAGCCTGCTTAATCCTGCTTTACACCACATCTACTCCAGATAAGTGCTTGCTCTTTATTTATTGTCTGGTTCTTTTGCTTATCTGGGTTTGTCATTTGTTGTGGTTGGTTTCAGTTTATTTCCTTCCAGGGATTTTCCCCCTCAGTGGATTGTTGAGGAACTCCCTGCAGTTCTGTGTGGAGTATAGCTCCTTTGGGTCCATGTGTTTGTGGCTTGTTGAATTTGTAATGATTCTTGTTTTCTATTCATTGGTATGACAAGGGCACCTGGTATAGGACAGAGTTCAGATCGAGCGATCTGAGGGCCTTTTTGTACTATCAGGAAGTTGGTATTTTGCAGGGTTTTTCTCTGGCCACCATCAGTCCCTTTCCTGTCCTTTCCTATTTTAGTCAGCGGGGGCCTCACCTTTTGCTAATCCTGTCATCTACCTGTGTATTGTGTTTTTCCTATATGACCGCAGTCTTTGAATGTGGGGGGCTTGCTATTCTTGTCTATTTTCTGAGGCAGAGAGTTATTCATCTTTCCTACCTTTAGGATAGTTAGTTCTCCAGCTGGGTTCGCGGTGCACAGGATGTTAGTTCACCCCTCGGCTACTTCTAGTTGTGATGGTTAGTCAGGGGATGGCGGCCAGATTAGTTGCCAATGCTCTTGTCACCTTTTGCCAATGATTTGTGGTGGTCTTCCATGGTTCCGTTTCATAACACCCATCCTCCCAAATCAGCCTCTCCGGAGGCGGTAACAGTTTCAAGCCAACAACACATTTTTATTTACATTCCACTAGTTTGTGTTTGCCCTGCAAGTTCTCGGGCTTGTCCGTAAGCAGTTTCTTACGCAAGGATTACAGGCAGTCCCTACGGGGACAACAGTTGCCGGCAACGGCCGGTTTAATCACGGTTCAATCAGGTAAACTTCTTCGGTTGATTATTCTTCGCTTATCATTCACAAACTTTCAAACTGGGTACAGGTAGTCCCAACGGGGACAACTTGCAGCGGAGCTCCGCTGACTTCACGTTGCACTTTCGTCCTCCTCACCCGGCTCTGGGTGGAAGAACACGGGCACTAGCCCCTCCAGCGCATAGCAGGCGCGGCGAGGAAGGGCCGCCCGATACCCGTTATTTCCGCTCCGGGGTGATGTAGGTGGCCTCCATGCCATACAGGGCGACGACTCCCTCGTCCTCCTCCGAAACGGGCTCTGTATCAGGTCCGGAGTCACTATCATCTGTACCTGCGCCAGGTGGGTTGCCGCCAGCTGCCGCAGTCTCCGGGCTCACCACTCTTTCGGCTACCGTGACGAGGGGGCGTACGTCAGATGGACCAGCAGTAGTGCGGTGCACGGGCAGGGAAGACAGAGGCGGCATGGGGGCCAGGGGTAGACCGGGTCCCTCAGCCACAGCGGCCGGTCCCTCGGGGACACAGGGGCGTGGGTCACTCACCAGCTCCTCCATCATTGCCTCCGTTCCATACACCCAAGCGACCGCAGCTACCTCCTCCACCTCCGAGGTCCACTGCTCCATCAGCATACATATCTGACTCCGGTAGCGTTGGCAGATCCCTGCCGTTCGGGCCCTAAGCCATGCCGCTGTTCCGGGCACCGTCTCTGTAGCCTCCGCGTAGCTGGGTGGGGCAGACATACTTTGCAGGAATCAGCAGATCGCAGGGTCCCGGCGTCCCTGCTCCTATAACCGCAGACTACATGCGGCCAGACGCCATCCGTCCCCCTTAGTCTTTTTACGGCTCCTCCTCTACAGGGGCGGGGTTTCAGCTTTCACGCCTCCACTACTCAGAAAGACGCTCGAGCGGGGACTTTTCGCGCCCAAAATGGTGGCTTCTCAATTTTTTCGGCCGGACACCTCCGGCGGTCACAAGGCGCACCTCTACCAGACGGCAGAGCGGTAAGATCCTGTTCGTGACGTGAAGTTGTCGCGGGCGGAGGAGGGGACGCTGCGCTCACCCACTGCTCGGGTCCGGCTGCTGCTCGGTGGTGGCTCAAGCGGTGGGCCGGATCCCGGGGACTCGAGCGGCGTTCCTCGCCCGTGAGTGAAAGGGGGTGGTTTGGTTGTGGGATTTAGGGATATTGTCCGTGACGCCACCCACGGTTGTGGTGAGTTTGGTGACACCACCGCTGCTCTGGACGGGGATCCCGGGAGCGATGACAGGGAGCAGCTTGGATGTTGGTTCCCCCCTCCGTGGGTAGGGGGGTTGGTTGTTCCGGGGCCCCGGTGAGGGGTTAGGATGGATGGCAGGCGGGTTACGGGGCCTGGTGAGGTGCAGGGTCGCGGGGGCAGCGCTGTGCCGCACGGCACGGTGGTACTCACTCAGGACGGGTCCCACAGACGGCTGCGGTAGCTCTCCTCCCGGTAGGTTGATAGTGACTGCCTTTCCCTGCACCTGTGTTGTGTTACGGTTCCAATGGCTTCCCACCGGTAACCCGCTCCCCAGCTTGGATGGATGCTGAAGGAGCCCCTTTTGCCCGCAGGCTCTGGCCCTGGGAACTGTAGCCTTGGCGGTGACTGTGTTTCCCTCTACGGTGTGAGCTGTTGCCTTCAATCGGGTCTTGACTGCAGGGAAACCCTGGAGGTTCCCTTTGCTAACGGATTTGACCGGTTTTACGGCGACTCCTAGCCTGGTCGGGGCCCGTAAGCCCTGCCGGATGGTGCTGGCTTCTCTATGCTCTCCGATCCGGTACCGTCGGGCCACCGCGCGTCCACGGTCCGTACGGTTCGCTCCAATCAGCCTCTCCTGCAGACAGTCACCACCGTCTGCCAACCTTGCTGTACCGTCCGGGCCACACACCTGGACGCCGTCAGACTGCTCCTCTACCACTTCACTCCTCACTCCTCAACTTCAAACTCTATCTGATCTGCTTCCTTTTCCCGCCTCCAGGACGGTGAACTCCTCGGTGGGCGGGACCAACCGCCTGGCCCACCCCCTGGTGTGGACATCAGCCCCTGGAGGAAGGCAACAAGGATTTTGTGTTTGGCTTTGGTGTGCCTAGCCGGGGTGTGGGGTGTGTTGGTGTAGTTCTGTGACGACCTGGCTTGTCCAGGGCGCCACAAAAGCAAAGAAATGCCCTAACCATCGCATGGATATCAGAGACTTTTACCCTAGTGTCGCGGGCGGGGGGCGCAGACCACATCAGGGAGGCTACTCGAGGCACTCGGATCCAGGATCGTGGCTGCGGCTCCAGTGGCAACCGGATCCGGGGCTCGTGCAGTGGCCCGTTGCCCACAACAACGATAAAAGGGGATATTTACAGGGGAAAAGTTTGTCAGTGAAGCCACCCGTGAGTCGCGGTGATGGTTTGTGGCACCGCCGCTGCCTTGGTATAGGACGCCCAGGGCTGATGGAGTGGGGCAGCAAGATGGTATCCCCTCCATGGCTAGGGTAGGTGTTGTTCCGGGAGCACTGGGAAGGGAAATGCTGCGGAACGTGTTCTGCAGGGCTGGACCGGGTGATGGTGATGTACCCACAGTTCCAGAGAAATCCACACAGAGTCCAATGGTAAACCAAATTGCCAGTGACCGGTAACCTCTGGTGGGTGTATTCGGGTCCCACACCCTGGTACAGCAAACACTCCTCCTGCACTTAAGGTTTGCGATCTTGGTTTGACTACTCCGCTTGGAACGGGGAAGTCCACTCCCGGTGATTCTGTGTTGACAGCTGTGGCCCGCAAGATCTGACCCTTGGGATTTCTGTAGGTGGTTGCGGACTCCCTATCCGCCGCATTGGGCTTCCGTCTCGCTCTCTGGGCTTACTGGTGGAACAAGGCCTGAAACCTTGTCCCCGGCTGGCTAATTGACAAGGGGCTTGAAGCTGTCCTTGCCCTAGGGCCCAGGCACCCCGACCGTGCTCAGCCTCCAGACTAGATTCCCGCTGTCGGCACGGCAGGCTACAACCCTGCCCCGGTCCACTTTACCGGATCTCCGTCGCCTGTGTCCTGTGTGCCGTCTGCCACCTAGTCACTAGTCCGGTAGTCCAGGGGCCCAAACCCTGACTCCGCTGTCACTCCACACTCCTCTCACTTCAACTGTCAGCACTTGACTCTCCAACTCAACTTTTAACTGCTGTGTTCCCTCCCCTGACACCTCAAAACCCCTAGGTGGGCGTTCTCATCCACCTGATCCCGCCCACTGGTGTGTTCCTATTGTCATGGGGGGTTGACTAGGCTTTGCTGGCTGGTGTTGTGTAGCATGGATGTGGGTTGTGTTGGTATGCCAAAGAGCATGGAGTCCTGCACTTGGTAGATTTGTGCAGCCTCTGTGACAACCTGGTTTTGCCAGGGCGTCACACTACTCCTCTGAGGACCATAACCCTGCCTGTGAACCAAGAACTGTAAAGAACGACACAAAAATCTATAATTTATGATACCTGAAACTACAAAGATCCATCAACTAAGACAGGACGTGGAGGTACAGGAAGTGGAGGTACAGGAAGTGGGGCTCCTGACCCCACAAATTTCTTAAACAGATTTGTGAAAAACGTTGTGAATTTTATATGATGCTGGAAAGCCAATAGATTGATGACAGCAGTGATTCTGAATGGACCGAGGACCTAACAAGTGAAGGCACTTTAAGCTTAATGTTTTTCGTGGACAATCACACCAGATCACCTACACACAGGTCCAGACCAGACACATTTACAGTCAGCCGCACGCTTCTATTTAGAGCCTATGTCATGCAAATGCTGCTGAACCTTCTCCCGTGTAGACGATAGTGCTGAGACAAATTGGTCCTCCCTAGGTACCCCAGATGAGTACCCCTCCAGAAACATACAAAACTGGGGATGGTGAACATAAACACAAAAGAAAGGTGAAACATCAAAGGATTCATTACGGCAATTATTGATAGCAAACTCGGCAAGAGGAAGGAACAAGGACCACTCCTCCTGATTATCTGTGACAAAACAGCGCAAATACTGCTCCAAATTCTGATTCATGCACTCAATTTTCTATTAGACTGTGGATGGAACGCCAACAAATGACATTTTAATCCTTGACCGAGAGCCTAAAGCCCTCCAAAAGTTGTCAATAAATTGAATTCCTCTATCAGAAACAATATTACACGGGACTCTATTGAATCTAAATACCTGGGCTAAAGTTTTAGCATTGGGTAATGACAGTAAAGCGATAAAATGTGTTATTTTAGTAAACCTATCCAACACAACAAAAATTATCGTATTACCAGCAGAGAAAGGAAGATTTGTAATGAAGTCCATGGAAATGTTCGTCCAAGACTGGCTATGGACATTCAAAGGCTGCAGACAACCTGATGGACGGGAGTACGATGCCTTTGAGCGTGCACAGGTGGCGCACACAGACACATAGGACACCATATCCCTCTGGATTCTGGGCCACCAAAATGGAATCTGCATTACTGCCATGAACATATGAATCAAGAGATCCCTTGATTCATATGTTCATGGCAGTAATGCAGATTCCATTTTTCACATTTTCACTCTTACATATAGCTGTTGGATTTTTCAAGTCAGTATTCACACAGCAGTTTCTGCTATTTCATGTATTCCCCTTACATAGTCACTGGTGTGCATACCTTATCTCCCCATAGTGATGTTTTTTAGGTTTTTGCACCCAGTTCAGACTTAGAATGGTGTTCCAAACGTTATTCCTTATTTGTTAGTAGTTTTTCGTTTGTGAACCCTCCCCAACCACACCTATTGCCAATCCATACCATACGCATAAATAGCCTGGGTCTCAGCTTCCCATACACGGTAAGTTTTTTAACTGCATGAGAGGACACACACAAGCTAGGGACCCCAACGTAGAGAAATACTTTGGCGTAGTGTTGGGGCTCTATTGCATTGATCAATTCAGTAGCTAAATTTCTCTTGATTCATATGTTCATGGCAGTAATGCAGATTCCATTTTTCACATTTTCACTCTTACATATAGCTATTGGATTTTTCAAGTCAGTATTCACACAGCAGTTTCTGCTATTTCATGTATTCCCCTTACATAGTCACTGGTGTGCATACCTTATCTCCCCATAGTGATGTTTTTTAGGTTTGTGCACCCAGTTCAGACTTAGAATGGTGTTCCAAACGTTATTCCTTATTTGTCAGTAGTTTTTCGTTTGTGAACCCTCCCCAACCACACCTATTGCCAATCCATACCATACGCATAAATAGCCTGGGTCTCAGCTTCCCATACACGGTAAGTTTTTTAACTGCATGAGAGGACACACACAAGCTAGGGACCCCAACGTAGAGAAATACTTTGGCGTAGTGTTGGGGCTCTATTGCATTGATCAATTCAGTAGCTAAATTTCTCTTGATTCATATGTTCATGGCAGTAATGCAGATTCCATTTTTCACATTTTCACTCTTACATATAGCTATTGGATTTTTCAAGTCAGTATTCACACAGCAGTTTCTGCTATTTCATGTATTCCCCTTACATAGTCACTGGTGTGCATACCTTATCTCCCCATAGTGATGTTTTTTAGATTTTTGCACCCAGTTCAGACTTAGAATGGTGTTCCAAACGTTATTCCTTATTTGTCAGTAGTTTTTCGTTTGTGAACCCTCCCCAACCACACCTATTGCCAATCCATATCATACGCATAAATAGCCTGGGTCTCAGCTTCCCATACACGGTAAGTTTTTTTAACTGCATGAGAGGACACACACAAGCTAGGGACCCCAATGTAGAGAAATACTTTGGCGTAGTGTTGGGGCTCTATTGCATTGATCAATTCAGTAGCTAAATTTCTCTTGATTCATATGTTCATGGCAGTAATGCAGGTTCCATTTTTCACATTTTCACTCTTACATATAGCTATTGGATTTTTCAAGTCAGTATTCACACAGCAGTTTCTGCTATTTCATGTATTCCCCTTACATAGTCACTGGTGTGCATACCTTATCTCCCCATAGTGATGTTTTTTAGGTTTTTGCACCCAGTTCAGACTTAGAATGGTGTTCCAAACGTTATTCCTTATTTGATAGGAGCAGACAGGGCTGAGTTTCAAGTGTAGACATGGACCACAGGGGTAGCAGAGGCAGAAAGCACAGACAGGCTGGACAGTCACAGTCTCTAGTGTGGCGAGGGCCACCGGGATAGCTGTGGCTGGAGGCATTGCTGGGACGGACAGACAGTGACACTGGTATCAAGAGGACGAACTGACAAGCAAGGGAAACCAACAGGACTGAACGTACGGGACAGCCAAATGGACCTGACATCTAGCTAGCTAGAGCAGCAGACACCATCTAGCTAAACTAGGGCATTGAAAAGGCAACTCTACTAGTGGAAGTTTGCCCTAAATACCCAGTGCCTCTCAGCAATAGGCTGGGAGGTACTTCCTGGGAGTGGCATGAGCGGCATGCGCACACTCCTTAGGAGCGCTCCCGGAGATGCTGTGATGCGCGCACTGACTCTGGGAGGCATGGAAAGGAGAACCTATGTGGATGAGAGGCAAGGAAGCCAGGCAGCATGGAAGGACCCAGCCACGGCGGTGAGTCAGAGCGCCTCCCTGCAGGAGAGCAAGGAGTGCAGAGACACAGCGTTACAGTAGCCCCCTCCCCCAGCTTAAGCTCCCTCCTCCTTAGGGCTGAAGAAGGGTTTCTCTCCTCAAAGTTAATAGTAGCTGGCATACTGGTGGAAACCAGGACAGGCTGGCAAGTCAAAATCACATAAAACTTAATGGTAGCTGGCAGACAAGTGGAAAACAGGGGAGGTTGGCAAGACAGTCACATCAAAGTCACTGGTAGCTTGTGTGACGCCCTGGACACAGGGGTCACAGGTCACAACATCACCATATACACCCCCACACTAGAAAGGTACCATCAGTCAATCATAAAGACCTATTTGCCTCCCTTAGTGTTAGACAGGCACACCAGGTGGGCGGAGTCAGGCGGAAAGACACGCCCCCCGAGTAGTCTGCTGGCCTGAGACAGGGAAAACACAAACAGAAGGAGAACAGTTCCGTGAGGAGTGGGGTGCAGTTCAGCACACAGTAGAGCGCAGTACAGTGGAGTGGAGTGAAACAGTAAGGCAGGCAGACGGCAGTGGCCACCTGCAGGAGACCAGGAACACGACCAGCGGAACCGTAAGGGACCGAGACAGGGTAGTGGCCCGCCGGAACCGAACCGGGGAGCTAACAGGATACCGGAGCACCAGGCAGGGTACTCAGACCCCGAACTAGGCTATATGCCACCACCATAGTCAAATTAACTGATTGCGGTCTGGACCTCAGGGGTTCATTCCCACCAACGTCCCGTTTGACGGCAACAGCCCAACCCGTCTGGATAGTAGCCACCGCCAAAGGCCAGAGATCCAAGGGCCAGCGCCTGCGGGCAAAGGAGCTCCTCCGACATCTACACGCCGGGGAGCAGACTACCAGTGCTCAGGCACAGTGGTCAAACTACACATGGGTGCAGGAGAAAGGTGGACATTGCCAACCCGACTAGAAAGCTGCAGCCGGCTGCGGGCCCCGTTCATACCTTCGTTTGGTTTAACAGTGACTCTGTGTGGTTTAATCGTGAGTACAACAGTGCCATCAGGCGCTGCACCGCAACCCTGAGCCCTGCACCCCGGCCCTCGCACAACCGGGCCCCGGGACCAACATCCCCTACCCACGGAGGGGTCAACACCTAGCTGCGCCACTACACCGCTCCCGGGAGTCCCCGTACCTTCACCGCAGCGGTGGTGTCCATCATCACCACAACCCGTGGGTGGCGTCACAAACAATCATCCCAAAACCAAATACCCGCATTCCCCCGTGTGCAACGCCAACCCCCCTTGCAGAGCAACGTGACCCCCAGGTCCGTGAGGGGCTTGAGCGACCACCCATAGAACGCGAGCACGGATCCCAGCGGCTCGGCGGCCGCAGCCGAGGCCGCGGGGCGGTACACTTGCAGGCAGGCTGGCGCAAATTAGGACAGGCTGGCAAGACAAAAGGTTCAGAAACGAGGCATCTGGGTTCAGACTGGGGCATTCCATCCACGAACGACACCAACAAGAGCTTGAGGCATCAGATGGGAGCTTGGATATACACCATGGGTTCAGGAACAAAGTGTTTAGGTTTGGATTGGCGCATTCCATCCACGCATAATACCAAGAAAGGCTTCAGAGGGCATGAGAGTTTGGAGATGCACCACTGCGGCTTCACAACAGACCTTGGCTTGAAGATTCTCACTTGAAGGCTCATCTGTATAGATGCTGGTCACTTCTATAGGCACTGGAACAGGAGCCAAAGCAGGATTCCGAAAAACAAAAGGCCACTGGGGAAAGTTCTCTGGGGAAAGTTCCATCACATGGCATAGTTCAAACTGAGGTCAAAATACTGGAGCCAGACTTGGGCAAGTAAATGGAGTCAGCGGAGTCCATGGCCTGTTCAAACTGTCACGCGCGCCGCCGGGTGGTGGTACTGCAGCAAGCAAAAGTGGACCACTGGACCACAGGGAGACCCTACCCCTTTGTGGACGGACAGGGAGGTACTGCTGGGACAGACAGGGAGGCACTGCTGGGACCAACAGGACATAACCGATAAGCAAGGGAAACCAACAGGACTGAAGGATCGTGACAGACACGGGGACCTGACAACTAACTAGCTACAGCACTAGATACCAAATGCCCAGTGCCTCTAGCAATAGGCTAGGAGGCACTTCCTGGGCATGGCACAGGCACAGTGTCTGGTGTGGTGAGGGCCACCAGAAAAGCTGAGGCTGGAGGCATGGCTGGGACGGACAGGGGGCACGGCTGGGAAGGACAGGGAGGCACGGCTGGGATGGGCAGGGAGGGACGGCTGGGACGGACAGGGAAGCACGGCTGGGACGGACAGGGAGGCACGGCTGGGAGGGGCAGGGAGGCACGGCTGGGACGGACAGGGAGGCACGGCTGGGAGGGGCAGAGAGGCACGGCTGGGACGGGCATGGAGGCACGGCTAGGACGGGCAGGGAGGCATGGCTGGGACGGGCAGGGAGGCACGGCTGGGACGGGCAGGGAGGCACGGCTGGGACGGACAGCGAGGCACGGCTGGGATGGACAGGGAGGCACGGCTGGGACGGACAGGACATAACCGATAAGCAAGAGAAACCAACAGGACTGAAGGGACGGGACAGACACGGGGACCTAACAACTAGATAGCTAGAACACTAGATATCAAATACCCAGTGCCTCTCAGCAAAAGGCTAGGAAGCACTTCCTGGGCATGGCACGCTGGACCTTTAAGAGATGGCAGCGGAGCGTGCGCACTTCTTAGGAGCGCTTCCGGAGATGCTGTGACCCTTACACAGACTCCGGGAGGCAGGGGGAGAACCCACGTGGAGGAAAGGTAGGGACACCGGGCGGTGTGGAAGGACCCGGCCACTGCGGTGAGTCACAATGTGTCCCTGCAAGAGAGCAAGGAGTGCAGGGAGGCAGTGTTACACTGCTCTATACATGGGGTCCAGACATAGGACATTATTTTATGTTCTGAATTGAGAAGTGGTTTTAATCCTTTACTGACATATGACATACTAGTCCGTGATATGTTAGCTCCCTCACTTTGATGCAACTCAGGAACTTAGCCCATATCTTGGCCGGCAGATCATGGCTGTATTCTTCAGCCATCATCTGTCTCGAACAGCAGCAGTTGGAGTGAAGCTCTGCCCACAGTTTTTAATCTGTTCAATCTATGACCGCAACATTTAGAGTTCGCTTGTCAGGTGAAGCATTGTTCTAGCTGTCCATCAATGCACCTGCAACGTGATTGAGGGTCCCAGATGGGTTGCTGTGACAGTCTGGGTGTTTGCTGAGGACTCCCATTCCAGTCATGATGATATTACTGTGAAAGCAAAAAAGTGGCTGGCGTTCATAGGAGACCATGATTTTTGCTCTCTACAGCAATACCAAGGTATTGCAGTATATAGCACAATTGATAAGTTGATCGCAATATCAAGCCCTCTAAGAGGGCTACAAAATACAGTAGAAGTAAGAAATAATATATTATAATATACAGTAAGGAAAATAAGTATTTAATACACTGTCGATATTGCAAGTTTTCCTAGCTACAAAGAATGTAATTTTTATTGTAGATACACCCTATTGTAGATACACCAACTGTGACAGAATACAAAAAAAATCCAGAAAATCACATTGTATGATTTTTAAATAATGAATTTGTATTTTAATGCAAAAACAGAATTTGATACAATAGAATATCTGAAATTAATATTTTGTACAGAAACCTTTGTTTGCAATTATAGAAGTCAGACGTTTCCTGTAGTTCTTGACCAAGTTTGCACACACTGCAGCAGGGATTTTGGCTCACTCTTCCATAAAGATCTTCCCCAGATCTTTTAGGTTTTGGGGCTGTCACTGGGCAACATTGAGTTTCTGCTCCCTCCAAAGATTTTCTATTGGGTTCAGGTCTCAAGACTAGCTAGGCCAATCCAGAACTTTGAAATGCTTCTTATGGAGCCACTCCTTTGTTGCCCTTGTTATGTGTTTCAGGTCATTGTCATGCTGAAAGACCCAGCTACGACCCATCTTCAATGTTCTTACTGAGGGACGGAGGTTGTTGGCCAAAATCTCGCGATGCAGGACTCCATCCATCCTCCCTTCAATACGGTGCAGTTGTCCTGTCCCCTTTGCAGAAGAGCACCCCCAAAGTAAGATGTTTCCACCCCTGTGCTTCATGGTTGGGATGGTGTTCTTGGGGTTGTACTCAGCCTTCTTCTCCCTCCAAACACAGCGAATGGAGGTGATACCAAAAAGTCCTATTTTGGTCTCATCTGATTACATGCCTCCTCTTAATCATCAAGATAGCCATTGGGGAACTTCAAACGGACCTGGACATGGACCTGGACATCTGCTGGCATGAGAAGGGGGACCTGTGTGCCCTGCAGGATTTTAACTCATGATGGCATAGTGTGTTACTAACTGTTATCTTTGAGATTGTAGTGCCAGCTCTATTCAGGTCATTGACCAGGTCATCTCATGTATTTCTGGGCTGATTCCTGATCTTTCTCAGAATCATCCTTATCCCATGAGGCAAAATTTGCATGGAGCCCCAGACTGAAGAAGATTGATAGCCATATCGTCTTTCTTCCATTTTCTAAAAATTTACACCAACAGTTGCCTTCTCCCCAAGCTGCTTGACTATTTTCCTGTAGCCCATCCCAGCTTTGTCCCTAATGTCCTTAGACAGCTCTTTGGACTTGGCCATGGTGGACAGATTGGAGTGTGATTGATTGAGCGTGTGGACAGGTGTCTTTTATACAGGAAATGAATTCAAACAGGTGCAATTAATACAGGTAAGTGCAGAGTAGGAGGGCTTCTTAAAGAAAAATATCAAGTCTGTGAGAGCCAGAATTCTTGCTCGTTGGTAGGTGATCAAATACTTATTTCATACAATCAATAAAATGCTAATTAATTTCTGGATGTTTTGAGCGATTCTGTCTGTCACG